>NW_007377900.1:124289-134756 GCF_000475195.1 Diaphorina citri | reverse complement strand
TTTTATTCTTATTAGATTAGATATTGTGATAGAAATTAGTGTCCGCCCTACACTTGGAGTTAGACCACGCTACGCCACTGTTCAACGTGCTGCCTGAGATGACCTCTCTTGAAGAGACTTTGTCTAATTCTTTTGAGGTCCCATCGCGCTATGTATATTTATCATATTAATTATTTACTATCTACATTGTCTGTACATCTAGATACGTTTATCTTGATGTTAGCTTAAAAACTTACTTTGTCTTACCTCGGTAAGCATTGGTCCAACAGAGTAACAGAGCTCAAAAAATAATTATTTTTGTCCCGTGTTTACATTCCTATATTCTCTAGTCTTCGCCTTCTTTCTCCTCTCTTTCTTTTTCTTCTTCTTTCTCCTCTTCCTCCTCTCTTATACTCACCCATCTGGAGACCTTAATATACTAGCACCGCGCATCTTTGCTTAACTTAAGTGATCCATTGGGAACTAGTAAATTCAACGAATCAACGTGCTGCCCGAGATGACCTCTCTTGAAGAGACTTTGTTTAATTCTTTTGAGGTCCCATCGCGCTATGTACCTATATTTATCATATTAATTATTTACCATCTACATTGTCTGTACGTCTAAATACGTTTATCTTGATGTTAGCTTAAAAACTTACTTTGTCTTACCTCGGTAAGCATTGGTCCAACAGAGCTCAAATAATTATTTTTGTCCCGTGTTTACATTCCTATATTCTCTAGTCTTCGTCTTCTTTCTCTTCTTCTTTCTCCTCTTCCTCCTCTCTTCTTCTTCTACCTCTTGTTTCTCTTGGTTCTTTGTGTGTTTACAAACTTCCTTTAATATCTTCAGTATAAGTTTCGTTCATTATTTACACTCCCTTTTGTCTTTACTCAGGTTCTTCAGAAACACATTTTCAGAGAAGGTAAAACAAAAGGACGCCATTGTACGGCTTGAAGATATAGTACTTACGTTTTGGTACCTACCTAGCCTATTTCATGACGGTGTGTTTTCATAAGTCTCTATATCAGAGTAGGTCCCACTAGAGGTGTATTTTCCTTTCGAACCACACTGGAAAATTTACCTGTGTTCTGAAGATATAGTACTTACGTTTTGGTACCTACCTAGCCTATTTCATGACGGTGTGTTTTCATAAGTCTCTATATCAGAGTAGGTCCCATCAGAGGTGTATTTTCCTTTCGAACCACACTGGAAAATTGACCTGTGTTCCACATTCAGTTTTCATCGGAACAGTGGTTAATTTTCCAGTGGTCAGTTTCCTGAAAGGATTATGTACACCTCATGTAGGTAATACGTTTGTGAGATAGGTACTGGTCAACACAAGAGTTGGTACTTTTACGAACTTTACTAGCAGGTATATCGTACTACTTTATTAGTATATCGTATGCTACTACCTCCAAATATTTGAAACGTTTTGGTAACCAACTCTCTAAGACTGTTAAGAACAGAAGGCCACAAATGACTGGAGATATGCCAACTCAATAGGTATAAATCCTAGGAGCTTAATTGAATTCGAAAAATAAAATGATCACTTTTCCCATACTAGGTATGTCTGTCCCATATTCGCTCATTGAAGGTACTTTGATACTCTGTACGTAGATTATTAGATCGTAAATTATTAAGAAAACCATGAGCCACGCTACGTATAAAGCACGGATAAAGTACCTTTAATGTACCTACTTCCAGTTTAAAGTTCAAACGCGCACAGCAGAGTTTCAAAAAAGACCCATAACCCATAAATTTATAGCAGGGGTTTAATTTATGAGCCCTGGGGTGCAATGATTATTTTCTAGGTGCGAGACACAGTTCTCTGTATTTTATTATTATCCCCCGTTCAAAATTACAGGACAATAACGAAACTTTCACAGGGAAAATGAGAGGGAACGAACTTTCGTGTTTTCTCTTGACTTTATGTTTACTTCAAGGTGCGAGACACAGTTCTCTGTATTTTATTATTATCCCCCGTTCAAAATTACAGGACAATAACGAAACTTTCACAGGGAAAATGAGAAGGAACGAACTTTCGTGTTTTCCATTGACTTTATTATGGCGTGACATTATTTAAACTACCTACATTTTTTATTTATTTATTTATTTTATCTAAATACCCACAACTAAGTTTACTTCATTATTTCTAGGTGCGAGACACAGTTCTCTGTATTTTATTATTATCCCCCGTTCAAAATTACAGGACAATAACGAAACTTTCACAGGGAAAAGGAGAGGGAACGAACTTTCGTGTTTTCCATTGACTTTATTATGGCGTGAAATTATTTAAACTACCTACCTACATTTTTATTTATTTTATTTTTTTGTCTAAATACCCACAACTAAGTTTACATTGGAACACATCACATGCCTTCAGGCACACTCCATTTGTCAAGGGTTTAGGCATTGCCTTGCCCTTGGGATCAATTTAATTTGAATACTTGAATAGTTTCTGCTGATTTTCAGGACTCGTCAGTGTACTGATTTTATACAAGTTCAATGTCCTTACCCAGAACATATAGCTAATTTGTTTTTATGCAATTTCAAGCACCTACGGTTTTTGTATGAATTAGATGAAATAGCTATCATTGGTACTGAGGTTGGTTTGGGCATGAGACCGAGAGCAAACTGCCTCCGTGGCGATCAAGTCGCCCGTCTGGTAATCTGTGGAACGTGGGTTCGATTCCCGAGACTCAGGACTTCTCAGGGTTTAAGTTCTTTCCTTTGAGGATTACAGGGCGTACATATTGGAACTTTTAAGGGGTATAGGGTATAGCGTTAGGGTTAGCTGTTCTCCTCCCTGTTTATAGTCCCACAGCCAGACGCTAGTCTTCTCTCTGTTTAACGTCCCCTAGCCAGACAGCTTATAAGTCACATGCGCTACCCGATTCACACTTTTGTCGTGTGATGTCAACTTTACCCTATGGTTAGGAGAGACAATACACCTTTGGAACAATGCTACAATGTATAGTCAAAGCCCACACATGCCTTGCAGACCATTGTGCAGGAGATTAGAAGATTTTGAACCAAGGGCATGGTCATAATGTACCTAGAGGAAACTGCTTCCGTGACGATCAAGTCGCCCGTCTGGTAATCTGTGGAACGTGGGTTCGATTCCCGAGACTCAGGACTTCTCAGGATTTGAGTAAAGTTCTTTCATTTGAGGATTACGTAATACAGGGCGTACATAATATTATTGGAACTTTTAAGGGGTATAGCCTATGTTTGATAAGGAAATAGTTATTATGTTAACACTAACATTTCCTCAATGCCCTCCATAAAAAGTGTCGCTATTTTGAGTAGGTGCACTTTAGGAACACTCATAGGTACCTAGTTAGTTACCCTACCTAATTATCGAATTCATATGAATGTACTTACTTAGTTTAGCAGGTAGGTATACATAGGTATTCAATCTCCACTCTAAAAATTGATTTCCTTATAATTTCATTTCCACAAATATTGCTATCTGTTTGAACTTCCCGTAAACTTCAGTGGCGTAGCGTGGTCTAAAGTCAAGTGTAAGGCGTGTAGGGTACTAATTTCCATCACCATGCACATTACTACATAAGTCATGTAGATGCTTCTTCATAAATATTTAAAGTCAATATTTAAAGGGTATTTGAGTAAATTTTGAGTGTATGGCCGCCATACACGCCCTACATGGACGCTACGCCACTGGTAAACTTTCATATACTTACCTACCTACACTCATAGTTAGTTACCCTACCTAATTATCGAATTCATATGAATGTACTTACTTAGTTTAGCAGGTAGGTATACATAGGTATTCAATTTCCACTCTAAAAATTGATTACCTTATAATTTCATTTCCACAAATATTGCTATTTGTTTGAACTTCCCGTAAACTTTCATATACCTACCTACCTTAGTTTAGCAGGTAGGTATACATAGGTATTCAATTTCCACTCTAAAAATTGATTACCTTATAATTTCATTTCCACAAATATTGCTATCTGTTTGAACTTCCCGTAAACTTTCATATACCTACCTACCAATCTATATCTACCTGTCCACCTACCTACACGTACATTAATGTGTATTTGAAACCCATATATGCCCCTAGCGTTTTCAATATAAAGCCCCTATCTTGTCCCCGGGATACCGTTTCGCATTTCTTGACAGTGATCAATCATTTGTTTGAAATATTTAATCCTGCCGGATAAGCTCTCTCTCTTTCTCTCTCTCTCTCTATTTTTTCATTGCTTATAGAGGCTGTTTGATAGGATATGTTTAGTCTTTAGTATGATAAGTACTTAGTATAAAACCCTCTAATACGGACTGTCCGAATACGGCTGATATTTTGCTGATAAAAATTATAATATGAGCTATAGAGAGAAGGAAGACAGGATAGGAGAAAGCCAGCCGTTCCGAGAACATTATCCCATCAGGATAAAATCCGCCCCGGGTGGGAATCGAAACCGCGGCCTAGCGCTTACAAGGCAGACGCACTACCAACTAAGCTAACTAGGCTGGCTACGTTATCTTTAAAGGCTTACTTTCCTGCTTTCCTCTGAAAGGAACCCTTGCAAAAAACCTGTTTACGTTTTTGGTTCCCTGTCAGGTCTATTACCTGATAGGGAGTGGCTGGCCTAATTTTAGGCATTTTTAGTAAATGCCCTTGTTTCACTTTTCATGGCAAAATTGTTGATATTGTAAAAGGTCTGAAGCACTTTAAAGACTGAATAAAGGGGCTCTTAAGGCTCCTACCTCTCCTTTGGGATGATGGGTCCTCTCATGAGAGGAATTCAGTTTGACAGGAACTCAAATCCAGTAATCCAGAAAGTTGCCAACGAGCAGAATCATGAGGCCATTATTTAAAGTCAATATTTAAGGGTATTTGAGTGGAATTTTCGAGTGTATGGCCGCCATACACGCCCTACATGGACGCTACGCCACTGACGTTGAATTTACTAGTTCCCAATGGATCACTTAAGTTAAGCAAAGATGCGCGGTGCTAGTATATTAAGGTCTCCAGATGGGTGAGTATCTGGGCAATCGGATGTTGATGGCTTTTTCCAACCCCACTCATCCTGAGTGAGGTGGTGTGAGGAGGTGGGTATAGCTACATCGCTCATCAGTGAAGTGAAGAAGTGTCAGAATCGTTCAAATTTCAAATAAATTTATCCACACGGAGTCAATACCCTTTGGTCCCTTTGAGTCACAAGTGTGGGCATGTACTCGTATATTGTTGCTGAATGGAATGAAATCCATGCCTTAAAGAGGTCAGTATGGGGTATGTGCCCATCTATGTACATAGTTTGTAGTATGAATGGAATGAAATCTATGCCCTAGCAGTGGTATATAGTATAGGTCTATGAGACCAA
Source organism: Diaphorina citri (assembly GCF_000475195.1). Classification (NCBI taxonomy): domain Eukaryota; kingdom Metazoa; phylum Arthropoda; class Insecta; order Hemiptera; family Psyllidae; genus Diaphorina; species Diaphorina citri. Next base: position 129,425 of record NW_007377900.1, on the reverse strand, counting down.
CTAGTTCACACGGACGGAATTCTTGCTGAAACTAATTCTATCAGAGTGATGCTTCTTTTGTAGTCATATTAGCTGGTAGAGATTTCCCTGCCAAATTCAATCTAAGATAGTAAAATAACATCTTGCAAAATGTAATAAGATCCGCAGCAAAAAACTTCAGATCACAATGAGGTATATTAGCCATTGCTTATTAGTAGGGTAAAAAACAATCCCACTTTTTTAAGAGGTTTGACAGAGGGAACTGTAACTAATCGGATGTTGATGGCTTTTTCCAACCCCACTCATGCTGAGTGAGGTGGTGTGAGGAGGTGGGTATAGTAAAGGCCTTAGAAGTCATATTACAGTGACCGGAAACCTTTACGAAACAAAATGTAAATTTTATGTTGGTACACAACCAGCTACGTACATACCTAAGTAGTACCCACCTATCTGTCTACCTATTAAATAATAAATTACATACAAGCAGCTCTTTTACTTGAAGGCAAGTGCCAGCTTTTGCTTTCTGTCTACCTCCCTCACTCAGCTCTCCCCACCCTTGTCTTTATCCTTTTCATTTCAAAGATCTAACAAAGATACCTATTATTCTGCAAAAAGATGTAAAGAAAGATATTTGCCGCTAATGCATTTGAAACTGCAAGTGTTCAAACAATAAAAAGAAAAGAGCCAAGCGCTTTCCACTGGAACAAAGTGAGTTCCAAGCTGAGAGCAATTCAGTCTGGAACATTGCCGGCAAATTCAGGGTGTGCTGAAAGACCGTCCAATTGAACGGAGTGAGTCTTCTTCTTCTAGGTTTCATAGATTGAACTGTAACTGCTAAGGTCTTATCTTCCCGACATCGAAGGAAGACCGAATAGGAGAAAGTCAGAACGAACATTATCCGTTCAGGATAAAATCCGCCCCGGGCGGCAATTGAACCCGTGGTCTAGCGCTTACAAGACAGATGCGCTACCAACCAAGCTATCTAGGCTGGCAAGAGTGAATTCTTAGTTTTGTAATCTCTCAGGCCATTTAACGTATTTTCGTTCTCTGCTGTATCAGTTAGGTATGGAAATTTCTGCGATAGTGACCGTGTCCCTTTAACTTCAGGATAATGTAATGATACTCGTAAGTCTCACGTACCGACCCTGGTTTTCCGGCCGCTTCACCACCCTGTATAAACGAACATATTGCAGCGGATATTGGAAAACAGAAAACAATAAAATAAAAACTCAAGAAAAAGAGGAACACTGGAAAATTCCTCTATCGCTATACAATTCCGTCTCCTCTTTGCTCTGCCGTTTAACCGTTTTCATACTTTTCTTCTTCTTCTTCTTCTTCTTCTTCTTCTTCTTCTTGTACATTTTCCTACACTTATATTTTCCAAAAACATGGCACGTTTTCATTTTTATTGTTTAATATAAAGTGGAGCGGGAAGATTAGGAGGTAAAGATAGAGAAAGGATTAGGGGAGGTCTCTTGTCGTCCCTCCTTGAAACCTCACGTAGCGTTTGGTAACTGAGAGCAAATGAGGTTTGCTAAACATGTTGTCTGTTGTGGTCAGCCTTTTAGTAATGTCCTATACCTAGGTATCTACGTTATCTTTTTTTTTTTTTATTTTTTTTTTAAGAGGTTTGACAGAGGGAACTGTAACTGCTATGGTCTTACCCTCCCGAAATCGAAGAGAGAAGGAACACAGGATAGAAGAAACCCAGCCGTTCCGAGAACGAACATTATCCCATCAGCTTAGTTGGTAGGATAAAATCCGCCCGGGCGGATTTTATCCTACCAACTAAGCTAACTAGGCTGGCAAAAAAATCGAATGAAACTCACGACAAGTGAGAAAGGGACTTTACATATACAACAACTTTACCAACACCGGTAGCCACCTACCTGTACACTCCCGAGTTAGCCGTTTCTTAACATTGATACACAAGAGGACTGTTTTGTCCCAGGGTACAGAAGTTTCGAACGAGTCTCCAATGAAGTAATAGTCACACGCAAAATCCTGAAATATCAATTGAAATTAACAACAGCCTAGAGTCAATGCCCTTGCTAATAGCAAAGGTTGAGTGCAAAGGGCATCCACTGGTAAAATTTGTAACCGAAACCAAATGTCAGCCTAAAATCTCATAGACTTTTTATTATGTGGAAACACTTACCCGAATATAGGCAATAATATATGTCAACATATAACCGCGACGTCCATTAGATTCCCCAGCAGGAATACCACCATATCTCTTCGCAATGGAGTAGATCTTGTCCTCATTATTCTTCACATCCTCAGGATCACCTAAAACAAGAAGAGCCATGTTGTCATGCAGAAGGTTCCGGGTTCGAGTCCGACCATTGACAAAAATTTGTACTCGTTTTTCGATTGCAAATATTTCTACGGGTTACTTTCTGGTGTTCTTGTGTTGAGCCAGCACCTAAATGGGAAGTATCGTGTCTCTTATCGACTATATGTGGACAGAACTACAAGGCAGGCCACCCCCTAAGCTAACAAGATTGGCATAGAGGTACTTTTTTAGATTGGGTTGGGTAGGTACTTGACAGACTTTCCGCTCGTCTAAGTAGGTGTGTCCACAACGGAGAACCAACCACCAATCCTCGCCTAGTACCGACACAAGAGAAAATAAACCATACTTATGAATAGAAGCATCCTCAACGGAGTCTTGACCATAGCTCCGCATAAAATCAAGAAATTGAGCTGAGTATTTTTTCTGCTATGATCTCGGTGCGGCGAGGGTCAATGGTCTACGGTCGTGACCGCGCACCAAAGGTTAGACACGGGGTATGGTTTACCTTCAAACAGCACAGTAGCAGCGCACATTTCGTCATCTCTGAAGCCCAGTATCTTGGTGACATACAACTTCTTCAGTCCATCTGTAAGGAGCTCCAGGTAGCCAGGATCTGGCCGGAAGAATTGGCCTGCTTTTAGCTGAACGTTGTCCACCAGTCGAATCGAAGAGGGCTGACATCGCTGAAAAAAAAAGTAAATAATAATAATAAAATAAATGGAACGATTTTGTTTTTCAAATTTTAATAGAGCGATTCTCTATCAAACCTCTTTTGATCGTCTCAAAACCCATGAAATAAAAACAAAGGTAGCTCCTACCTCTCCTTTGGGATGATGGGTCCTCTCATGAGAGGAATTCAGTTTGAGAGCAACTCAAATCCAGTAATCCAGAAAGTTGCCAACGAGCAGAATCATGAGGCTTACCCTGTATAAATTTCACTAAAATGTTCACAAGAGAATACATCGCTCATCAGTGAAGTGAAGAAGTGTCAGAATCGTTCAAATTTCAAATAAATTTATTTCACACGGAGTCAATACCCTTTGGTACCTCTGAGTCACAAGTGGGCATCTAGGTACTCGTAGATTGTTGCTGAATGGAATGAAATCTATGTCTAATGGAGGTCAGTATGGGGTATGTGCCCATCTACATAGTTTTTAGTATGAATGGAATGTGATCTAAAACACTTTTATTGGAACATTATCAGCTACTGAAGTACTGACTACACCAAAAACTACAAATTGGAAACAAGACTGCATCGCCACCAATAAATCATGGGAAAAGCAATAAAGAAACAAAAACTATTGGCAAAATGGGCATGGTTCCAGTATTGGTTCGATAGAATATTTATCTTCCCCATTCTTAAAGGTTATAAGAGGTCCATGTTCCGGCAGTGATTAGTATGGGCCCGAAAATCTAGGTCATACGTACAGAGAAACCTTTCTGTAAGTAATTCTATCAGAGTGATACTACTTTTGTGGTCATAGCTGGTAGAGATTCCCCTGCCAAATTTAATACTAAACAGGTAGAAGGTATAGAAAATGAAAACTTGTAAACATGATCCACAGCTTTAGATGACGAAGAAATATTAGCTATTATTTATTAGTAGGTTAAAAAACAATACCACCCCTTGAAAAATATACCACATTATCCCATCAGGATAAAATCCGCCCCGGCCGGGAATCGAACCCGCGGCCTAGCGCTTACAAGGCAGACGCACTACCAACTAAGCCAACTAGGCTGGCTACGTTATCTTTAAAGGCTCACATTCCTGCTTTCCTCTGAAATGAACCCTTGAAAAAACCTGTTTACGTTTTTGGTTCCTTGAATCCTAATATTCGTAATATCTCATCCGATTGGATTGGTACATAAAAGGCAGACTACTTGACTATCCATTAGTGAGACAATACTATAAGATACCCGCTAGTTCATCCGAGACATGGCCAAACTTGTAGAAAAGGCATGGGCGAACTTGTAGAAAATAATAAAAAATACGGTCGCGCTGCGCGCTTCCTATTAGCTGCATAGTTATCAAACTAAAAACATACATAAACGAAACTCTTGACTTTCTATAAACAGAAAGCTGATTTTTTATAGGTAGGTACCTACTACCCAACCTAATACGCAATACAAATTCTATGGAAAGTCCTTAGGTAATAAAAGTGATTACGTAGGTACTTAAACTTTAACGGAATGCTTATTGATTTGGGAGCAAAAATGAGAAAATATACGAATTCATAACTATAGCATTACATATATCTAATGTATAGCGACAAGAAAATTGGAGAACCGCTTTTCAATGGAAAGTTAAACAAGTTCAACGTAAAGTATACCTTCCTATTTAAGCAAAAGTTGAGAAGAAAACGGTAAAGTTTGCACGCAACCTTGAGAGTTTTCCGTTCGAAGATAAAAATTTCATTTCATACAGGGTGAAACCTGAAGCTCGGGGGAGAAAATGTTTGATTTTTCCTCCCAAGAGGTTTGATAGAAGAAACTCATCAGACCTGACAGGTACACCTGATCAGTTTCGCTTGTCAGGTCTATCTGATTAGTTATGTGTACTCATCAGGTATCAGGTAGACCTGACATTCGGAACTAATCAGGTGTACCTGTCAGGTCTATTACCTGATAGAGAGTGGCTGGCCTAATTTTAGGCATTTTTAGTAAAATGCCCTTGTTTCACTTTTAATGGCAAAATTGTTGATATTGTAAAAGGTCTGAAGCACTTTATAGACTGAATAAAGGGCCTCTTAAGACTCCTACCTCTCCTTTGGGATGATGGGTCCTCTCATGAGAGGAATTCAGTTTGAGAGCAACTCAAATCCAGTAATCCAGAAAGTTGCCAACGAGCAGAATCATGAGGC
>NW_007377900.1:93314-123492 GCF_000475195.1 Diaphorina citri | reverse complement strand
AAAAAAAATGTCAAAGACTTTCTGTGCTGAAAATAAAAACGCTTCTGGGTTTTTATGTCATGGATGGTGAAGAGGAGGGGTAGGCAACATTTGTAAGCGGTCCAAAAGTCCCCTCTTTTTCTTCTTTCTCTCTCTCTCTTTTTTTCCTTCTTTGCTTATTTTGAGGGATGGGCTGGTTTTTTTTCATCATAAAATTGACTTTTAATTAAAATACATGGGTATCAGCCACTTGGTAACACTATTTTTGTGTTTATAAAATCGATGAATATCTTACATTATTTCGATGAATAGTTTTTTTTTTTTTTTTTTTTTTTAAATCGGTCTCTGGGGATGATCATTTGCCTAAAGCCTAAACTATTAACTATTTTCGGAATTTTCCCTTATAAATTATAATAGTTTATGTTATGTTAAAAATTTCGTCACTACCTACGCGTTACGTGATGGAGACAAAGCCAATATTGTACAATAAAAATTATGTAATGTGCATGAACTTCCAATACATAGGTAATTATGTAAACGAACTCTTATATAAGTACATAAAATACTGGCAATATTATGTAAAATACATAGAATGACTGTGTTACATGAATTACATGTTACATGGAGACAGAAAAGTTCTTGCTATGAAACCTCAAAGTTTCTCTCTCTCTCTCTCTCTCTCAGTTCCATTGAAATTGAATTAAAATGTTCTTTGTCGAAGGAAGGAAAGAGAGAGAGAGAGAGAGAGAGAGAGAGAGAGAGTAAATAAAAAAGTAATTAGTGAAGCCATAAAAAATAAAATATTAAACGAGAAAAAACACATCAAACACAACATTCTCTCTCTCTTTCTTTTTCCCTTCCCTCCCTTTTTTTTCCTTCATTATTTCTCTCTTCCTCTCACTTTTCCACCTCTTTCTCTTTCCCTTATCTCTCTCATCTCCCCTCTCTCTTCAATTTTTCCTCTTCTCCTCTTTCTCTCTCCTCTCTGCCCTCTCATCTTATCTCTCTTTCTCTTTCCCTCCTCCCTCTCTCTTTCTCTCTCCCTCTTTACCCCTCTCTTTCATTATTTCTCTCCTCTCTGTCCCCTTATTTCCTCTTTCCCTTCCTTTCTCTCTCTCTCTCTTACCTCGTGTTTTTATCAAATGACATCCCGGCTAATTTGTGTAAACAAAAGGATAAAAAAAACTCCGTAGTGGATTCTCAGCTCAATAAATAATACTGAAATTGTACTTGGGACACTTGGGTAGGTAATTAGTAATTAGAGAGGCAAACTTCCCGTTGGTCTGGGAGCACTGGCCTGACAGGAGGTCCGAGGTTCGAAGCCCGATGATTGGGTCAGAAAAGACGAAAGAAAATTTGATAATACTCGTATCTAATTTTTTTCTTAATAAATTATTAAGAAAAAAATTAGAATTTTATTCAAACAGGGTCCAGGGATAAGGGATAGGTATGTACATAGGAAATTAAATTCGCCAACCTTCTCTAATACCCAACAGTACAAACTATAAAATACAATAATTAGAAATAGAATCGTCAACTAGGTATATAAAATGGTAGTTCAGGCACATCCACTAATACACTTCAATAGCATGGTAGTATTAGCACATCCACCAACAATCAAACTCAAGTGTTTCCAATGTAAATCGATTTCGAAACAGCTGTCTCGAGGTCTGAAGTTAATCTCATTCCCATTCCTCCAAGTCAAAACTTCCACTATAATGACACACATCATATTCAGCAAACACGGCACATTAATAACAAATATGGCACATAAAAAAACACAATTCCCGAGGCTTATAAACGAAGCCAAGTTTCAGTTCGAATCTCTTTGTTAGACTTTTTTTATCATTAAAAAAATAGAAGACAAAAGGATTCCTCCTTTTTTATCTGCCTCGCTAAGACATAAAATAAAGTGCCTTCTTATTGAGCTCCGTTTCTTCAATTTTCTTCTGAAATATTTTCGTGGAGGAATTGAAATTGTACTTGGGACACTTGGGTAGGTAATTAGTAATTAGAGAGGCAAACTTCCCGTTGGTCTGGGAGCACTGGTCTGACAGGAGGTCCGAGGTTCGAACCCCGATGATTGGGTCAGAAAAGACGAAAGAAAATTTGATAATACTCGTATCTAATTTTTACTTTCCTTATCCTATAGGAAGTAGGAAGGAAAGTAATGTTTTCTTAATATTCAAACAGGGTCCAGGGATAAGGGATAGGTTTGTACATAGGAAATTAAATTCGCCAACCTTCTCTAATACCCAACAGTACAAACTATAAAATACAATAAATAGAAATAAAATCGTCAACAACTATATAAAATGGTAGTTCAGGCACATCCACTAATTCAATTCCTTAGCATGGTAGTATTAGCACATCCACCAACAATCAAACTCGTGTTTCCAATGTAAATCGATTTCGAAACAGCTGTCTCCGTTTCTTCCATTTGTTAATCTCATTCCTCCAAGTTAAAGCTTCTATTATTATAATGACACACATCATATTCAGCGAACACGGCACATTAATAACAAATATGGCACATAAAAAAACACAATTCCCGAGGCTTATAAACGAAGCCAAGTTTCATTTAAACATGATGTAAACAAGATGGCGCCAACATGGGTTGCGTTATGGGGATCAGGATTCGATGCGAAATCTCCCTATTAAAAAAAAAATGTAAGACAAAAGGATTCCTCTTTTTTTTTATCTGCCTCGCTAAGACATAAAATAAAGTGCCTTCTTATTGAGCTCCGTTTCTTCAATTTTCTTCTGAAATATTTTCGTGGAGGAATATAACAATGGAAAATGAAGACGTGAATGGCAACCGGCGAGGCAGAAGAAGCAAATTGGAAGAGAAAACCGAGGCGGGGGAGAGGAAAAACAAAGTTGCTTTGGAAAATGAAAATTAATCTAATATTTATATTCCGATGAAAACTCTCAGGGGACGGGGGGAAGGAAGAGGAGGAGGAATAGGAAGGGAAGGAAGAAGAGGAAGAGAAAGAGGGAGGATAAGAGAGGTGGTGGGAATTTGAAGAGGGTTCCGGGGGAGGGGGAATATTGAATATTCTTGATACTAGGTATGAAAAACAAAGTTGCTTTGGAAAATGAAAATTAATCTAATATTTATATTCCGATGAAAACTCTCAGGGGACGGGGGGAAGGAAGAGGAAGGGAAGGAAGAAGAGGAATAGAAAGAGGGAGGATAGGAGAGGTGGTGGGAATTTGAAGGGGGTTCCGGGGGAGGGGGAATATTGAATATTCTTGATACTAGGTAGGTATGTCAGGGGAGTAAAAAAAGATAATAAAATCGAAAAGTTCTCGTTTTTCTAAAGCCTGGGAGGGTATTACCTCCTCCATTTAATTTCTAAATTTCATACAGAGTTCTCGTTTTGAAATGTTGAATAGGTCGGTAGCGGTAGGTTAGGTATACTTACTCGTACAGTGGACATCATTATGAATACCTAGCCTTGTCAATTTGTCGAGTCACTATCATTTTTGGACACAAGGGGAAATTGGACCTCAGGTAAATTTCCAGGCAGTTGGTATCGATCTATAGGTACCTAGATCCAATTCTGTTCAGAGGAAATATTGAAAATAATCACTCTTCTCGAATTGATAACAAAACATGTTCTGATAAAGGGAAGACTGAGGAAACTGAAGGATGGGCAGTCGTGTAGAATGGATGTAATACTTGTATTGTGGTATTACACCAGGTCAAAGATTTCGAAAAAAAAGTATTACGAATTTTCATCAGTAAATGGGTTCCATAAAGCAGGATTTAATCCTGCTTTATAGGACCATCTTACTAGAAAACAACTCATCAAATTTGTCGGATTCTTCATTCCGGAACAAGGTTTTATAAGTACCTAATACCTGCTACCTAGATGTATTTCTATTTCGAGACATAGGTACATTACTCAAAAACTTTTAGGCACCGGTTTTTTTTCCCCTCGACATTTTGTTTCTAACTACGTTACGCCACTGATGATAGAGAAAGAGTAGAGGGGAGAGTTCGAGAGGAAGAAGAATGGACCTAATTGTGACGAGATTTTTGGCCCCCTGTGCTGAGGGACAGAAAGGACTCAAATGACAGACTACAGAGTCTGGCGCCTCTTTATCTTCGGACTTACATATTGTGTGGTTTGAGGACTGCACGTAGATCTACGTAGAATTCATGTTGAGAATTGGTGATGTAGTCGACCGTAGAAACTTTGAACTGGAACTTCTTGTGAGATCCAACTGAACGAAGAAAAAGGAGGGTAATACCTCCTCCATTTAATTTCTAAATTTCATACAGAGTTCTCGTTTTGAAATGTTGAATAGGTCGGTAGCGGTAGGTTAGGTATACTTACAGTGGACATCATTATGAATACCTAGCCTTGTCAATTTGTCAAGTCACTATAATTTTTTGAACACAGGGGGAAATTGAATACCTACGTGAATTTCCTGGCAGTTGGTATAGGTACCCTACCTTTGTGCCAAAATTTCTAGTTGCCCTCCCTGATTCGCTCTCAGTATCGGCCCTGTGATGTTTTCTGCCATCTCTCTACAACCTTAACAGTCTAAAACAGCCACCAAATTTGTTCTTCACGTTTTTCAAATACATTATAGAATGTTTATAAATTAATATTCATTACCTACTTTGTATATCTACGGATTACGGATGGAGTCTGATGGTAGTACTTTGAATACTCTGCCCTCATATTCTCTAACAAGTACATAGCATAGCACCCGCATCTTCCAAACATTATCTCTCTACACCACATAATACAAAATACAATGGAAAAAAAAATGTCAAAGACTTTCTGTGCTGAAAATAAAAACGCTTCTGGGTTTTTATGTCATGGGGAAGAGCAGGGGTAGGCAACATTTGTAAGCGGTCCAAAATCCCCCCTTTTTTTCTTTCTCTTTTTTTTTCTTCTTCTTCTTCTTCTTCTTTGCTTATTTTGAGGGATGGGTTGTTTTTTTTTCATCATAAAATTGACTTTTAATTAAAATACATGGGCATCAGCCACTTGGTAACACTATTTTTGTGTTTATAAAATCGATGAATATCTTACATTATTTCGATGAATAGTTTTTTTTTATAAAATCCGTAAAATTTTTTCATTTTTTGGGTAAAATTTTTTTTTTTTTTTTTTTTTTTTTGGAAATCGGTTTCTGGGGATGATCATTTGCCTAAAGCCTAAACTATTAACTATTTTCGGAATTTTCCCTTATAAATTATAATAGTTTATTATAAAAAATTCGTCACTACCTATGCGTTATGTGATAGAAACAAAGCCAATATTGTACAATAAAAATTATGTAATGTGCATGAACTTCCAATACATATGTAAAAGAACTATTATGTAAGTACATAAAATATTGGCAATATTATGTAAAATACATAGAATGACTGTGTTACATGAATTACATGTTACATGGAGACAGAAAAGTTCTTGCTATGAAACCTCAAAGTTTCTCTCTCTCTCTCTCTCAGTTCCATTGAAATTGAATTAAAATGTCCTTTGTCGAAGGAAGGAAGGAAAGAGAGTGAGAGAGAGAGAGAGAGAGAGGGAGAGAGAGAGAGAGAGTAAATAAAAAAAGTAATTAGTGAAGCCATAAAAAATAAAATATTAAACGAGAAAAAACACATCAAACACAACATTTTCTCTCTCTTTCTTTTTCCCTTCCCTCTCTTTTTCTTTCCTTCATTATTTCTCTCTTCCTCTCACTTTTCCACCTCTTTCTCTTTCCCTTATCTTTCTCATCTCCCCTCTCTCTTTCATTTTTCCTCTTCTCCTCTCTCTCTCCTCTCTGCCCTCTCCCCCCCCCCTCTCTCCTATTACCTCGTGTTTTTATCAAATGACATCCCGGCTAATTTGTGTAAACAAGGATAAAAAGAAGAAAAAAAAAAAAAAAATACTCCGTTGTGAATTCTCAGCTCAATAAATAATAGTGAAATTATTGTACTTGGGACACTTGGGTAGGTAATTAGTAATTAGAGAGGCAAACTTCCCGTTGGTCTGGGAGCACTGACCTGACAGGAGGTCCGAGGTTCGAAAAAAGACGAAAAAGATGATCTTGATGGTCTTTTTCTTAATATTAAAAGAGGGATATACCTACACAAATGTGTGGGTATAGGTATGGGAAATTAAATTCGCCAACCTTCTATAAATAATACGAGTGTGAATAGAAATAGGATCATCAACTTTATAAAATGGTATCCAGGTTCGACTGTATTTTGTTTATCTGTTTTTAATAATAGGTATGTTACCTATCACCTATCGTACCTATGTAATGTACATATCGTACCTGCAACTTTATAAAATGGTAGTTCAGGCACATCCACTAATACACTTCAATAGCATGGTAGTATTAGCACATCCACCAACAATCAAACTCAGTGTTTCCAATGTAAATCGATTTCGAAACAGCTGTCTCCGTTTCTTCCATTTGATCATCTCATTCCTCCAAGTTAAAGCTTCTAATATAATGGCACACATCATATTCAGCAAGCACGGCACATTAATAACAAATATGGCACATAAAAAACACAATTCCCGAGGCTTATAAACGAAGCCAAGTTTCATTTCGAATCTCTTTGTTAGACTTTTTTATCATTAGTGAGATTTCGCATCCTGTTTCGGGTCCAATGTTCGACGAGTTTTGGTTTCTGCGCATGACACACGTTATGGGGTTTTGAACACGGGGATCGGAGTTACGATGTTTTGGCTTGAACATGGGGATTTTTTTCGTATTACGGTGATGAAATGCCCATGTTAGAAACGCGCGTAAATTTAAATTCGCTTATCTTTCTCATCTCCCCTCTCTCTTTCATTTTTCCTCTTCTCCTCTCTCTCTCCTCTCTGCCCTCTCCCCCCCCCCTCTCTCCTATTACCTCGTGTTTTTATCAAATGACATCCCGGCTAATTTGTGTAAACAAGGATAAAAAGAAGAAAAAAAAAAAAAAAATACTCCGTTGTGAATTCTCAGCTCAATAAATAATAGTGAAATTATTGTACTTGGGACACTTGGGTAGGTAATTAGTAATTAGAGAGGCAAACTTCCCGTTGGTCTGGGAGCACTGACCTGACAGGAGGTCCGAGGTTCGAAAAAAGACGAAAAAGATGATCTTGATGGTCTTTTTCTTAATATTAAAAGAGGGATATACCTACACAAATGTGTGGGTATAGGTATGGGAAATTAAATTCGCCAACCTTCTATAAATAATACGAGTGTGAATAGAAATAGGATCATCAACTATATAAAATGGTAGTTCAGGCACATCCACTAATACACTTCAATAGCATGGTAGTATTAGCACATCCACCAACAATGAAACTCAGTGTTTCTAATGTCTATTGATTTCGAAACAGCTGTCTCGAGGTCTGAAGTTAATCTCATTCCCATTCCTCCAAGTCAAAACTTCCACTATAATGACACACATCATATTCAGCAAACACGGCACATTAATAACAAATATGGCACATAAAAAAACACAATTCCCGAGGCTTATAAACGAAGCCAAGTTTCAGTTCGAATCTCTTTGTTAGACTTTTTTTATCATTAAAAAAATAGAAGACAAAAGGATTCCTCCTTTTTTATCTGCCTCGCTAAGACATAAAATAAAGTGCCTTCTTATTGAGCTCCGTTTCTTCAATTTTCTTCTGAAATATTTTCGTGGAGGAATATAACAATGGAAAATGAAGACGTGAATGGCAACCGGCGAGGCAGAAGAAGCAAATTGGAAGAGAAAACCGAGGCGGGGGAGAGGAAAAACAAAGTTGCTTTGGAAAATGAAAATTAATCTAATATTTATATTCCGATGAAAACTCTCAGGGGACGGGGGGAAGGAAGAGGAAGGGAAGGAAGAAGAGGAATAGAAAGAGGGAGGATAGGAGAGGTGGTGGGAATTTGAAGGGGGTTCCGGGGGCGGGGGAATATTGAATATTCTTGATACTAGGTATGTCAGGGGAGCAAAAAAAGATAATAAAATCGAAAAGTTCCCGTTTTTCTAAAGCCTGGGAGGGTATTACCTCCTCCATTTAATTTCTAAATTTCATACAGAGTTCTCGTTTTGAAATGTTGAATAGGTCGGTAGCGGTAGGTTAGGTATACTTACAGTGGACATCATTATGAATAGGTACCTAGCCTTGTCAATTTGTCAAGTCACTATCATTTTTGGACACAGGGGGAAATTGAAGTCGTGAATTTCCTGGCAGTTGGTATAGGTACCCTACCTATATCTTTGTGCCAAAATTTCTAGTTGCCCTCCCTGATCCGCTCTCAGTCTCGGCCCTGTGATGTTTTCACAACAATAAAACTAGGTACATTTTCATTTTCTCTCTCGACGTTCTCTCGAATACATCCATTCGAAACACATCATTGCAACTTCTGTGCGGCAATCTAACATGGAATTGTCTGGGATTACATCCTTTTAAAATCTTGAATAAATAAAATAGACAGGATAGGAGAAAGCCAGCCGTTCCGAGAACGAACATTATCCCATCAGGATAAAATCCGCCCCGGGCGGGGATCGAACCCGCGGTCTAGCGCTTACAAGGCAGACGCACTACCAACTAAGCTAACTAGGCTGGCATCCCACCCTTTTAAAACGACTTAAGAAACGAGAATTGAGAACAATGTTTTATTGATGCCATGCTGATTGTGCACTCGCTTTGAGAACTTAATAATAATGATATTCGTCTGCTTCTTCTCTATTCAAGTTTGCTTGGATATATATCCAGTTGTCAGCCGCTATACCTGGAATAACACCTAGATTTAGGTAATTCAAATACCTACCTAAATGGATGATAATGTGTAAACGCTCCTTATTTTCTCGTCCTAGGGGTCATTAATTTTTCTCTCGTCTTCCGACATTCACAAATCGTCTTTCATGACGTGTACCTATCAAGGCGATTTGTGACATGCATGATAATCTTGGTCTTATATTCAGTACACATAGAACGTCTGAGAATTGGTCGAATACATCCAATAAAACACTTTTATTGGAACATTATCAGCTACTGAAGTACTGACTACACCAAAAACTACAAATTGGAAACAAGACTGCATCGCCACCAGTAAATCTGGTTTCATCTTTGCCGACTTTTTTTATTGCCTTATCTCAGATATAGGTATTATTCAGAGATGAGTACAGACGGGTGAACTACAGCTCTTATGTACATTACTGGGAAATACTTGCACATTTTGATCTAACACATCATTATGGTAGCTGAAATACGCTATTCCTACACCTGGCTTAACACATCATTATGGTTTCTGAAATACGCTATTCCTACACCTGGCTACTAGCTACCTACCTACTCACATAAATAATTTGTCCAATCACTCGATTTGTTTTCAATAATTTTACTACATTCCCCTGTTTCTACAGGTTTCTGAAAGTTCGCTGTTCCACTCCCCATTAGATTCGTAATAAGCTTCGTAGATTCCTAGAACCTTAAGCCATCCTCTCGGGCTGTTTGCCCCTACACCTAACCCTCAGAGTGGACTTTTTGTGTATGGAATTAAGCTGTGCTTGAAAATTCTAGCGATCTTCAGTAGCTTTTTCGTTAGGTCCACCCCCTAAAAAATAGTGAAAAATTACTTCATAATTTTACCTACGAAACATTTTTGTTGGTCCATCCGAAACATTATTAATAACATCTTCTCCCCACTGCGTTCATTATGAACTGGAGATCCCTGTTGTGGTATCTCTTTGTAAATTACTGTTGGAGCTTTGAATTTAATAACCCAGGGATCCGCCTACTCTTATAATAGGATCTTGTAGCTCACAGCCATGCTCGTAGATCTGCGTCCATTGTACCTTTATCTTTTTCTGTTCGATATCTAATTTATTCTCCGTCCAAAGCTATCTATTATAAACAATTGGGAGTATAAACAATAAGCTCGGATAATGATACTCTCCGTGACGTGCAGGTCCGAACAGAAAATAATGGTAATCAAAATATCAGAAGATGGAGCGCGAGAGGAGGTTTTGAGTAGATTTTGGGGTTTTGAAAACATAGGATTACTAGGTAGGTATTACTCGTACTCTATGTAGGTAGTAAGTAGGTATTGCCCATTGTCCAGGATCCAAACCAAATTATATAACTACCTATCCTTGGGAGTATAAACAATAAGCTCGGATAATGATACTCTCCGTGACGTGCAGGTCCGAACAGAAAATAATGGTAATCAAAATATCAGAAAATGGAACGCGAGAGGAGGTTTTGAGTAGATTTTGGGGTTTTGAAAACATAGGACTACTAGGTACTCGTACTCTATGTAGGTAGTAAGTAGGTATTGCCCATTGTCCAGGATCCAAAGTAGGTATTGCCCATTGTCCAGGATCCAAACCAAATTATAATATCAGAAGATGGAACGCGAACGCGAGAGGAGGTTTTGAGTAGATTTTGGGGTTTTGAAAACATAGGATTACTAGGTACTCGTACTCTATGGAGGTAGTAAGTAGGTATTGTCCATTGTCCAGGATCCAAAGTAGGTATTGCCCATTGTCCAGGAATTCCAGGATCCAAACCAAATTATGTAACTATCAGCAGTGATTAGTATGGGCCCGAAAATCTAGGTCATACGTACAGAGAAACCTTTCTGTAAGTAATTCTATCAGAGTGATACTACTTTTGCGGTCATAGCTGGTAGAGATTCCCCTTTGCCAAATTTAACACTAAATAGGTAGGTATAGAAAATGAAAACTTGCAAACATGATCCACAGCTTTAAATCACGAAGAAATATTAGCTGTTATTTATTAGTAGGTTAAAAAACAATACCACCCCTTGAAAAATATACTCAAATAGGTAATTACTTTTTCTTCTCACTGAAGAGACAGGCCGACCAGTAACCAGTAAGTACCTACTTTGGAAATGTAGGCAGGTACCTATTAGGTAATTATGTAGGTATTTGTAGGTAGTAGGTAGATATATAAAAGATATTATCTATATTGTAATCCCAAGTACCATACCAAGTGCGTGTGTTGTCGGGAAGGCAATAAAGATTACGTTTCAATGTTCAAAGATTACGTGCAAAAGCCGTTGTCAGTTAAATTTAAATAAGTGCCTGATATTATTACGTAGGATATCTCTTAAAAGTAAGTACATAGGTATCTACCTATCTACCTACATGTTTCTTTTTTATACATAAAAGGATATAGATAGGTACCTATGTACGTGTTATCTGTTGTGAAGATACGTGCTGGCGATAGGTGTTTGAACATTATTGTAAAATTGGTTAGCCATGATCATGAGAGATAAGGGTTCGTGGTTGTGTGAGATAATGTCTAAAGACTCTTCGAGGTTAATTTTGAAGGTGTTTTCTACCTCCTAATGACCTAATGACTTGGTTCTAACCCCTAGACAGGATAGTCATTGAAGAGACAGCACTTTGAGAGGAGATGATGGAAATTTAATTTTCAATCGAATGTCGCCAAGTTGTGGAGGAATGTTGAGCTGAGTTATTGAACTTTCTACTTTGGCCTGGGGAGTTCACTCATCTCAAGGCAGCACGCAAATTACTTCGCTAAAGTTCGGTGCAAAGACCTGAAAGCTAAATGAAAAGGCTCATGATACTGTTGAAGGAATGATGGTTGACATCCAATATCATCGTTACCTGTAGAAAGTTTGAGTTCAAGATTCGAAGATTCAATGATCCCAGAGTTGAGTTGATGGATTAAGGGGAGTCAGTTAAATTTAAATAAGTGCCTGATATTATTACGTAGGATACCTACCTACCTATCTATATGTTTCTTTTTTATACATAAAAGGATATAGGTATACCTATGTACGTGTTATCTGTTGTGGAGATTTACGTGCTGGCGATAGGTGTTTGAACATTATTGTAAAATTGGTTAGTTGGTTAGCCATGATCATGAGAGATAAGGGTTCGTGGTTGTGTGAGATAATGTCTAAAGACTCTTGGAGGTTAATTTTGAAGGTGTTTTCTACCTCCTAGTGACCTAATGACTTGGTTCTAACCCCTAGACAATATAGTCATTGAGAAAAATAGCTGTTTGGTAATTATCATTCTCAGCTTGATAAAGAAGGAACTATTCGACTGAACAGCCTCACTGCAGTCTGATTCCTCGAGAAGACAAAAGATATTTAAATCTCCGATTCAAATAACACCTCATATGAGAGTAAATCTAGGCATATTTTGGTTATAGCAAGAGAGCAAAGATATATTGAAGAAATAACACAACAAATAACCAATCAATTCCAATTCGAAGAAGCTAACAGACAACCATGATGTGGATTACAAAATCAATACGAGTATACCGGTAATTATCATTCTCAGCTTGATAAAGAAGGAATTATTCGACTGAACAGCCTCCACTGCAGTCTGATTCCTCGAGAAGACAAAAGATTTTTAAATCTCCGATTCAAATAACACCTCATATAAGAGTAAATGTAAATCTAGGCATATTGGTTATAGCAAGAGAGCAAAGATATATTGAAGAAATAACACAACAAATAACCAATCAATTCCAATTCGAAGAAGCTAACAGACAACCATGATGTGACTTACAAAATCAATACGAGTATACGTACTTACAGGACAAATTTAACCAAACCTACTGAAGAACAAATGGAAAGCCAAATAACACACTAAACACTAAAACAACAAAGATACCACAAACAACCAAGCTGAACGAACAACAAAAAATCAACAACGAAACAAACGAATAAAGCAAATAACATTTTGACATTAGCAAAATAACACACAATTAGAGTGCGAGTATAGACATCTTTAAAAAAAAAAAAAAAAAAAAAAAAATACCACAAACAACCAAGCTGAACGAACAACCAAAAATCAACAACGAAACAAACGAATAAAGCATATAACATTGACATTAGCAACATAACACACAATTAGAGTGCGAGTATAGGAACGACCATACGACCAATATTATCAACAACATTAGCAACATGAACAACAAAAAATCAACAACGAAACAAACGAATAAAGCAAATAACATTGACATTAGCAACATAACATACAATTAGAGTACGAGTATATTAGAAACGACCATACGATGATACGACCAATATTATCAACAACATTAGCAACAGAACAACAAAAAATCAACAACGAAACAAACGAATAAAGCAAATAACATTGACATTAGCAACATAACATACAATTAGAGTACGAGTATAGGAACGACCATACGACCAATATTATCAACAATATTAGCAACATATGTATAGAAACGACCAACAATATCAACATCTAAAACAACATCATCAAGAACACTTTTACTCTTCTTCATCAGGTTTCTTGTAACAAGGTCAGTACCGATGTCGGTGCTTATGTTGTGAACTTTGAACTGGAGAACCGGTCTGTAATAGTCCCATTCATTTTATTATTATTACTCCTTCATTATTATTGTTATCATTATTATTAGAATTTACTCTTTTATTATTATTAGAATTACTCATTCGTTATTTATTATTGTTATTACTCTTGATAGTAACGGCTAACTGGATTACGTAAACTGGAGCTTGTCTTTGTGTGACCGGGACCACTTGTTTTAAATGACATCAGCTGTTTATGCCGATGCCGGTTCCAATTATGTTTCCATTTTTGTAATTTTGTTGTACATTTTCTTGTAAATTATTTTATTACTATTATATTTTTATCAATTTTTTCATGAGCATGAAATTCTATGCCTTGACTTGTATTGAACCCACGTCCTCCATTTAACGGACAAAAGCGTTATTTTTAAAACTGTGAGATCCCACTCTGCTATCAAATCTCCTCATATCAGATAGAATCAAAACAATAAGCTTTAAAATCTTTAGATCTTTTCTCGTTTAGAAATCGACAGAAAATAAGAAGATTTATTACAAAATTTCCTCGAGCATTTCGTCAGTTAAATTTAAATAAGTGCCTGATATTATTACGTAGGATACCTACCTACCTATCTATATGTTTCTTTTTTATACATAAAAGGATGTAGGTATGAAGGTAGTAGGTAGATATATAAAAGATATTATCTATACTGTAATCCCAAGTACCATACCAAGTGCGTGTGTTGTCGGGAAGGCAATAAAGATTACGTTTCAATGTTCAAAGATTATACGTGCAAAAGCCCTTGTCAGTTAAATTTAAACAAGTGCCTAATGATATTACGTAGAATATCTCTTAAAGGTAAGTACATATGTAGGTACCTACCTATCTATATGTTTCTTTTTTATACATAAAAGGATATAGATAGGTACCTATGTACGTGTTATCTGTTGTGAAGATTTACGTGCTGGCGATAGGTGTTTGAACATTATTGTAAAATTGGTTAGTTGGTTAGCCATGATCATGAGAGATAAGGGTTCGTGGTTGTGTGAGATAATGTCTAAAGACTCTTCGAGGTTAATTTTGAAGGTGTTTTGTACCTCCTAATGACTTGGTTCTAACCCCTAGACAGTATAATCATTGAGAAAAATAGCTGTTTGGCAATTATCATTCTCAGCTTGATAAAGAAACTATTCGACTGAACAGCCTCCAATGCAGTCTGATTCCTCGAGAAGACAAAAGATATTTAAATCTCCGATTCAAATAACACCTCATATAAGAGTAAATCTAGGCATATTGGTTATAGCAAAAGAGCAAAGATATATTGAAGAAATAACACAACAAATGACCAATCAATTCCAATTTGAAGAAGCTAACAGACAACCATGATGTGGATTACAAAATCAATACGAGTATACGTACTTACAGCTCAAAATAATTTAAAGGTAATTATCATTCTCAGCTTGATAAAGAAGGAATTATTCGACTGAACAGCCTCCACTGCAGTCTGATTCCTCGAGAAGACAAAAGATATTTAAATCTCCGATTCAAATAACACCTCATATAAGAGTAAATCTTGGCATATTGGTTATAGCAAAAGAGCAAAGATATATTGAAGAAATAACACAACAAATAACCAATCAATTCCAATTCGAAGAAGCTAACAGTCAAACATGATGTGACTTACAAAATCAACACGAGTAGGTATACTTACAGGTTACAGGACAAAGTTAACCAAGACTATCAAAGAACAAATGGAAAGCCAAACAACACACTGAAAGTCCAAATCAACAATGAAAACACAAAGAACCAAGTTGAACGAACAACCAAAAATCAACAACGAAACAAACGGCCAAGCAAATAACAATGACATTAGCATTAGACATTAACAACACAAGTAACACAACACACAATCAGAGTGCGAGTATAGGAATATCAGAAGATGGAACGCGAACGCGAGAGGAGGTTTTGAGTAGATTTTGGGGTTTTGAAAACATAGGATTACTAGGTACTCGTACTTACTCTATGTAGGTTGTAGGTAGTAAGTAGGTATTGCCCATTGTCAAGGATCCAAACCAAATTATGTAATTATCCTATCTGTCCATTTTGGAGGATAGTAAAAACTGGAACTGACAGATTCTAATCAGCTTCTTCACAAAGAGACTGGCTGATTTTACGATTGGTTTTCCTTTGGTTACAATGAGCCTGGTTTTATTTTGGGCCTATTAAAAATGTGAATTCCTAAGTACCTACCTATAATATGCTCATAGGTACAGGTCTTATTACTATCTACGCGGGTATAATGCAGTTTTCTGTATAAAATCATTAGTAATGTTTACTTTGCTCGAAATGTTTAAGTAAACATCCATTAAAACTGAAAAGAATGCGAGAATGTTGTTAGAGCAATCTTTCACTCTCAATTCTATAGTGCCAACCGAGTCATTTGAGTATGTAGTGCACCTTACAATTACGTGTAGGTCTGTCTGTATAGGTACTATCTCTACTTCTTTATAAGACCGATTTAGTTTAGATTACAGGCATTAGAAGTTTTTGCTTTATTTTGTCTGTCTGTATGATTTGTTTTACCATGACTCTTGAATAATTTGTTGGATTTTGAAGAAATCATTTAAACATATCCACCACTTGATGGAAATTTGCTCATTATACCAACCTATTTTGGGATCGATTGGGGGGTGCTTTTTCTCCGTTTTTAGCTCTACAGTTCACAGAAAAATTGGAGAAAATTGTGAGATATTCCAACACATCGTTGTCTCTACACGGATTGTCAAGCTACCACTTTTCAAGTTCCTGAGTTATTTTATTACTATTATATTTTTATCAATTTTTTCATGAGCATGAAATTCTATGCCTTGACTTGTATTGAACCCACGTCCTCCATTTAACGGACAAAAGCGTTATTTTTAAAACTGTGAGATCCCACTCTGCTATCAAATCTCCTCATATCAGATAGAATCAAAACAATAAGCTTTAAAATTTTTAGATCTTTTCTCGTTTAGAAATCGACAGAAAATAAGAAGATTTATTACAAAATTTCCTCGAGCATTTCAATTAAGCAAATTACATATCCACCCTACAAGAACTGCCTGGAACAAAGCCACCATTGTCCCTCGCAGCACTTGAAAAATCCAGACAAAAAAACGTTCTAAAAATACCTAATACTCCTGACGTAAATACGTACGTTTTAAGCCTGACATGAAAGAGCACATCTTTGAAATTACCTTTCGAGCTCATTTTAAACCTATCATTAAGCATACTGTTTTTATGTTATCAGATAATTTCATAATGGTCTTTTTTATGTTCATATGGGAAGGTAGAATATTTCAGACTTTTCTCTATTCAAAAGATTCGGATCGTTCCAGCTGAGAAAATAATCTATGAGAGCAACCCCTCTGTAAGTAATTCTGTTCAGAGGAAATATTGAAAATAATCACTCTTCTCGAATTGATAACAAAACATGTTCTGATAAAGTATAGTTAAGTGTGGGGAAGACTGAGGAAACTGAAGGATGGGCAGTCGTGTAGAATGGGTGTAATACTTGTATTGTGGTATTACACCAGGTCAAAGATTTCGAAAAAAAGTATTGAATTTGGTCCCATAAAGCAGGATTTAATCCCGCTTTATGGGACCATCTTACTAGAAAACAACTCATTAAATTTGTCGGATTCTTCATTCCGGAACAAGGTTTTATAAGTACCTAATACCTGCTACCTAGATGTATTTCTATTTCGAGACATAGGTACATTACTCAAAAACTTTTAGGCACCGGTTTTTTTCCCCTCGACATTTTGTTTCTAACTACGTTACGCCACTGATGATAGAGAAAGAGTAGAGGGGAGAGTTCGAGAGGAAGAAGAATGGACCTAATTGTGACGAGATTTTTGGCCCCCCTGTGCTGAGGGACAGAAAGGACTCAAATGACAGACTACAGAGTCTGGCGCCTCTTTATCTTCGGACTTACATATTGTGTGGTTTGAGGACTGCACGTAGATCTACGTAGAATTCATGTTGAGAATTGGTGATGTAGTCGACCGTAGAAACTTTGAACTGGAACTTCTTGTGAGATCCAACTGAACGAAGAAAAAAGAATAGAATATACCTCGTTCATCCTGCCCGAATATAGGACTGAAAAGTCCTTTTATCTCAGCAGTCTAAACAAGGTCTTGAATCTTTGATTGGATTATACCACCAAAATAATTATTTTTTCACCTTTCAAGGGGACCGAATTATACTTGAATATTACCTATGATTAAATGGATTTTAGTCAGCATAATTTATTCTAAACTGCATATCTGTCTATTTGCTGCAATTTGATGGAGTCTGCAATTTGATGGAGAATAAAACCATAAATAGGTACTAAACTAACTTAGATAGATATATGTATCTACTTACCTCGATACTGAAATACCACTGTCCGTATAATTTGGTGAACCATGCTAAATTATGATCATTAGAATATTCAACTTTTTTTTTAATTTTTTACTACCAATCAGAATGCCAAATCAAGACCACATATAAACCAGTCGTTGAATAGGTCGGTAGCGGTAGGTTAGGTATACTTACAGTGGACATCATTATGAATACCTAGCCTTGTCAATTTGTCAAGTCACTATCATTTTTGGACACAAGGGGAAATTGGACCTCAGGTAAATTTCCAGGCAGTTGGTATCGATCTATAGGTACCTAGATCTTTATGCCAAAATTTCTAGTTGCCCTCCCTGATCCGCTCTCAGTATCGGCCCTGTGATGTTTTTACAACAATAAAATTACATTTCCATTTTCTCTCTCGACGTTCTCTCGAATACATCCATTCGAAACACATCATTGCAACTTCTGTGCGGCAATCTAACATGGAATTGTCTGGGATTACATCCTTTTAAAATCTTGAATAAATAAAATTTCTCAAGACAATGCTTTTATGATTTGCGATTTGCTGCAAAGCTCTGCTCTGCGACTTAAGAAACGAGAATTGAGAACAATGTTTTATTGATGCCATGCTGATTGTGCCCTCGCTTTGAGAACTTAATAATAATGATATTCGTCTGCTTCTTCTCTATTCAAGTTTGCTCAGATAGATATCGCATGAAATGAAGAATATTGGAAATGTAGGTACGAAACAATAAGATCCGAAACGAGAATTGAGAACAATGTTTTATTGATGCCATGCTGATTGTGCACTCGCTTTGAGAACTTAATAATAATGATATTAGTCTGCTTCTTCTCTATTCAAGTTTGCTTGGATACATATCCAGTTGTCAGCCGCTATACCTGGAATAACACCTAGATTTAGGTAATTCAAATACCTACCTAAATGGATGATAATGTGCAAACGCTCCTTATTTTCTCGTCCTAGGGGTCATTAATTTTTCTCTTGTCTTCCGACATTCACAAATCGTCTTTCATGACGTGTACCTATCAAGGCGATTTGTGACATGCATAATAATCTTGGTCTTATATACAGTATACTTAGAACGTCTGAGAATTGGTCGAATACATCCACTAAAACACTTTTATTGGAACATTATCAGCTACTGAAGTACTGACTACACCAAAAACTACAAATTGGAAACAAGACTGCATCGCCACCAGTAAATCATGAATAAGATCCTATGTAGGTAGGTATGTAATAATCTAATAATGAACTAAGCTTACTAAACTTTACTAACTTGTACTGGTATAGGGACAAGTATGTAGATATCCATCATGAACTTTGAATAATAAGTAGATATAGGGGTAATTGCATACTCACCTAATTATTCCTTTATCTCATGTACCTACCTATTTCCTATAATTTTCCTCCAGTTTTCAGCTGCTGTACCTGGAAAAATACATGAAAAACAAGTAAGTATACCTCCACTTGTACTGGTATAGGGACAAGTATTTAGATATCCATCATAAACTTTGAATAATAAGTAGATATAGGGGTAATTGCATACTCACCTAATTATTCCTTTATTTCCTTTATCTCATGTACCTACCTATTTCCTATAATTTTCCTCCAGTTGTCAGCTGCTGTACCTGGAAAAATACATGAAAAACAAGTAAGTATACCTAAATGGATAATAATGTTTAAACGCTCCTTATTTTCTCGTCCTAGGGGTCATTTAATGTGTCTCTTGTCTTCCGACATTCACAAATCGTCTTATACCTACATGACGTATATCAAGGGGATTTGTGACATGCATAATAATCTTGGTCTTATATTATACAGTATACCTAGAACGTACATTCACAAATCGTCTTATACCTACATGACGTATATCAAGGGGATTTGTGACATGCATAATAATCTTGGTCTTATATTATACAGTATAACTAGAACGTATGAGAATTGGTCGAATACATCCACTAAAACACTTTTATTGGAACATTATCAGCTACTGAACTACTGACTACACCAAACACTACAAATTGGAAACAAGACTGCATCGCCACCAGTAAATCATGGGAAAAGCAATAAAGAAACAAAAATTATTGGCAAAATGGGCATGGTTCCAATATTGGTTCGATAGAATATTTATCTTCCCCATTCTTAAAGGTTATAAGAGGTCCATGTTCCGACCAGTATAGTTAAAAGACCGATTTAGTTTAGATTACAGGCATTGGAAGTTTTTGCTTTATTTTGTCTGTCTGTACCTATGATTTGTTTTACCATGACTCTTGAATAATTTGTTGGATTTTGAAGAAATTATCATTTAAACATATCCACCACTTGATGGAAATTTGCTCATTATACCAACCTATTTTGGGATCGATTGGGTGCTTTTTCTGAGGTTTTAGCTCTACAGTTCACAGAAAAATTCTAGAAAATTGTGAGATATTCCAGCACATCGTTGTCTCTACACGGCTTGTCAAGCTACCACTTTTCAAGTTCCTGTAGGCACATAGGTACTGATTTTCTCTAATCACGATCGAATAAACTACGGGCTAAAAAATTCCCGGAGGGACGGACCCAGCTTGTTAGCTCTACAGTTCACAGAAAAATTCGAGAAAATTGTGAGATATTCCAGCACATCGTTGTCTCTACACGGATTGTCAAGCTACCACTTTTCAAGTTCCTGGGGAAGCATGAAACGCATAACGCGTCATTAAGCCGCTATTGATTTTACTGCTGAAAATAAATTACTACACACATTATAGGTACCTAAGTGGTGTTCAGCTTCAGCCCATTAGTGTTTCGTGTTAGGAAATCCCTGAAGTTTTATAAAATGGATATCAGCACGCTGAGATCATTAGGAAAGCTACCGAACCCGATCTTATAAGGGGACTGCAGTGGACGTCTTGTAAAAGTGTCGCAGGAGGGATTGGGCGACTCAGTTTTGTAGGTACCTACATTGCCTTATCTCAGATATAGGTATTATTCAGAGATGAGTACAGACGGGTGAACTACAGCTCATATGTACATTACTGGGAAATACTTGACATATTTTAATCTAACACATCATTATGGTTTCTGAAATACGCTATTCCTACACCTGGCTACTAGCTACCTACCTAGAAGTTTTATAAAATGGATATCAGCACGCTGAGATCATTAGGAAAGCTACCGAACCCGATCTTATAAGGGGACTGCAGTGGACGTCTTCTAAAAGTGTCGCAGGAGGGATTGGGCGACTCAGTTGTGTAGGTATTCCGGTTCTCCGAAAGTGTGGAGACTTTCAAAATATGACTTTGATCTTTGAATTAGATTTTCTTCCACATTAACAAAATACCTACTATGGAATAACAATCCCAACGATATCCACTTCTTAAGCTTTAGAAAAATCATTAGAGTCATTTATATAATATGCTGAATACCACTGAGGCATACCACTTCTGATAGGTACCTCTTGTGTGGATGTGCCAGGAATTCCACAACGGGCTAACCTGCCAACACTCGAGCTCATGTCA
Source organism: Diaphorina citri (assembly GCF_000475195.1). Lineage (NCBI taxonomy): Eukaryota > Metazoa > Arthropoda > Insecta > Hemiptera > Psyllidae > Diaphorina > Diaphorina citri. The sequence continues at coordinate 102,317 of NW_007377900.1, read as the reverse complement.
TGCTTGTTAGAAAATACAATCTTGAAACACAATCATAATCTTTGAATTAGATTTTCTTCCACATTAACAAAATACCTACTATGGAATAACAATCCCAACGATATCCACCTCTTAAGCTTTAGAAAAATCATTAGAGTCATTTATGCTGAATACCACTGAGGCATACCACTTCTGATACCACTTGTGTGGATGTGCCAGGAATTCCACAACGGGCTAACCTGCCAACACTCGAGCTTATGTCATGCTTGTTAGAAAATACAATCTTGAAACACAATCATATTTGTTGCTGTTATAGACGGGTAAGTAATTTTTCACTGAAACTTGTTGTAACAGTAAGAATCTGTTATCTGATAAGGAAGGGGTTATCTCGTAGGAAATGTTATCTAATAGGAAATGTTATCTGATAAGAAAGGGGTTATCTGATAACAGAGGGATTATGATCTGATGTTATCTGATAAGAAAAGGGTAGACCTACATGTACTCCGTTAGGTAAGTAGGTACGTTCCTACAAGTTACATATGTTAATATAGGTACCTTATTTATACTGTTGCCTAAGACTAGGAAGTCTCATTATGCCAACAGTTTTAGGTAGGTACGTAGATATTAAACGAAGAGATTAACAACTAAATGGACCCCAGCCTAGGAAAGGTGGATTTGAAGGTAGCGTGCCTGGCTTGTAAAGCGCTAGGTCCTGGTTTCGATTCTCAACGGTAGCGAACTTTATCCTAAACAGATTGGTTAAGTTAAGGCTATTTCTCGGAACGGCTGGTTTTCTTCTACCCTATCTCATTTAATATTACAATTAACAGAGGAACTGGAATAGAAAAAAGAAGTAAAAACTGTCCAATACCTAATATACCTATGTATACCTACATATATTTATACAAATTACCTACTGTCAATTTCATTGTACCTATTGTTCATTGTCCATTCTTCTGAGCAGGGCCAAAGTACAAGTTGCTGAATGTGATACTGGAAGGAAAGTTTGAAGGAAGACGAGGCAGAAGAAGAAAGTCATTGGGGAGAAATCTGAGAGACTCGTATGGGTGTGCTGATCAAGAAGAATTGATGAGGATTGCGAGAAACAAAGACGAGATTGCCATCATGATTTCCAACCTCCGATAGGAGAGGAACCTGAAGAAGAAGGTAGATATTAAACGAAGAGATTAACAACTAAATGGACCCCAGCCTAGGAAAGGTGGATTTGAAGGTAGCGTGCCTGGCTTGTAAAGCGGTAGGTCGTGGTTTCGATTCTCAACCGGAGCGAACTTTATCCTAAACAGATAAGGTTCGTTCTCGGAACGGCTGGTTTTCTTCTACCCTATCTCATTTAATATTACAATTAACAGAGGAACTGGAATAGAAAAAAAAGTAAAAACCGTCCAATACCTATGTATACTTACATAATTATATCTATACAAATTACCTACTGTCGATTTCATAGTACCTACCTATTCTAAATTTTGCAAGAGTGAACAAAAAGTAAACTGGAAAAGGAGAATCCATCTCCCCAGAAGTTACACTGAGTTAGCTTAGGAGATGTACTATGTACCTATAGTATATTGTTATACAATTCCATTCTTCCATTTCGAGACGATAAGACTTCAGTAGATTACAGTTCCCTCTATGAAACCTCCTAAAAAAAAGTAAGATAAAACTGAGAACTCACTTCCTCCGTTCAATAGAATCCCCCATAACTCCACGTCCCGGCTGCCGTGTTGCAAGAGTGAACAAAAAGTAAACTGGAAAAGGAGAATCCATCTCCCCAGAAGTTACACTGAGTTAGCTTAGGAGATGTACTATGTATTGTATATTGTTAAAAATAAAAGTAACATGTTTTCAATTCAATTCCATTCTTCTATTTCGAGACGATAAGACTTCAGTAGATAGGTACAGTTCCCTCTATGAAACCTCCTAAAAAAAAGTAAGATAAAACTGAGAACTCACTTCCTCCGTTCAATAAAATCCCCCATAACTCCACGTCCCGGCTGCCGTGTACTCCACGGAAACAACTTGATTGGATTGATGAATCATGAGGAGCTCTGAATGTTAGGATACAGGATACTGCCAATCAAACTATTCGTTTAATAATCCTGCCCAATCAGGAGATATCTTTTAGAATACCATCAGCTACTACTATTATTAGCTGTCTCTTCTACAGACCCTGATGACTTTCTCACGGTTGTGACAACTTTATTGACATGATGGCTGACACATCTACATAAACACACTTTAAAGTAAAGTATAGTTGATCCATCTGCATAAGTATAAGTAGTGCGTTATTTAGACTGTCAGCTTAGAACAAGTTCCATTATACCAACCCTGATTCTCTCATACTCATAAACGTACTTATACATAAACCAACCAACATAAACGTAGGTACTCATATAACATATACTCATAAAAGTAAAAAATAAATACTTATGAAAGTACTAAAGTATAAAGCATCTTTCCCTTATGTACCTACCTACCGTATGTAAGGAGATATCTTTTAGAATACCATCAGCTACTACTATTATTAGCTGTCTCTTCTACAGACCCTGATGACTTTCTCACGGTTGTGACAACTTTATTGACATGATGGCTGACACATCTACATAAACACACTTTAAAGTAAAGTATAGTTAATCCATCTGCATAAGTATAAGTAGTGCTTTATTTAGACTGTCGGCTTAGAACAAGTTCCATTATACCAACCCTGATTCTCTCATACTCATAAACGTAGGTACACATACATGATGAACCAACCAACATAAACGTACTCATAATACTCATATAACATATACTCATAAAAGTAAAAAATAAATACTTATGAAAGTACTGAAGTATAAAATATCTTTCCCTTATATACCTACCTACCGTATGTACCTACATTTCAGTGCTTAATACTATTTACCTAATCGAACTAATCCAATTAACCAGCTATATTCGCCTTATATTTTGTACGTAATCACATCTCACATTCTCACTTGAGCTATTAGAGTAAACAGGAGATATCTTTTAGAATACCATCAGCTACTACTATTATTAGCTGTCTCTTCTACAGACCCTGATGACTTTCTCACGGTTGTGACAATTTTTTGACATGATGGCTGACACATCTACATAAACACACTTTAAAGTAAAGTATAGTTGATCCATCTGCATAAGTATAAGTATATAAGTATAAGTAGTGCTTTATTTAGACTGTCAGCTTAGAACAAGTTGTTCCATTATACCAACCCTGATTCTCTCATACTCATAAACGTACACATACATGAACCAACCAACATAAACGTACTCATATAACATATACTCATAAAAGTAAAAAATAAATACTTATGAAAGTACTAAAGTATAAAACATCTTTCCCTTATGTACCTACCTACCGTATGTATCTACATTTCAGTGCTTAATACTATTTCCATCTGCATAAGTATAAGTATATAAGTAGTGCTTTATTTAGACGGTCAGCTTAGAACAAGTTCCATTATACCAACCCTGATTCTCTCATACTCATAAACGTACACATACATGAACCAACCAACATAAACGTAGGTACTCATATAACATATACTCATAAAAGTAAAAAATAAATACTTATGAAAGTATTAAAGTATAAAGCATCTTTCCCTTATGTACCTACCTACCGACCGTATGTACCTACATTTCAGTGCTTAATACCTACTATTTACCTACTTACCTACAATTATTACTAGAGTCCTTTTTAGTTTCTGTTGTTTGGAATCTGAAAAAGAAAAAAAAAAAACTTTGTGATATCTCCGTTAGGTATTCAGTATTCACGGAGATAGGTACCTACAAGAGTTTTGTAAAATACTTACAAAACCTTTTAATGGGAACCAGAAAACTTAAAGCCTAAGGTGATTTCCTCAAAACTCGTTTGGTCTTTTAAGACTTTTCCGACCGTCATTTGTTCTTTTGACCCTTCTTTATTAGAAGTGTTCAACCACTGTATAAATTACTGCATAAATATATCGTTATAAATTACTCATGAGATTCTCGTGGTTATGAAATGGAAGTCTATTCGTCCGAAATGATAAGTCGGTTCATCATCTGGTGATGGTTTCATCTTTGCCGACTTTTTTTATTGCCTTATCTCAGATATAGGTAGGTATTATTCAGAGATGAGTACAGACGGGTGAACTACAGCTCATATGTACATTACTGGGAAATGCTTATACATATTTTGATCTAACACATCATTATGGTAGCTGAAATACGCTATTCCTACAATATATCGTTATAAATTACTCATGAGATTCTCGTGGTTATGAAATGGAAGTCTATTCGTCCGAAATGATAAGTCGGTTCATCATCTGCTGATGGTTTCATCTTTGCCGACTTTTTTTATTGCCTTATCTCAGATATAGGTATTAATCAGAGATGAGTACAGACGGGTGAACTACAGCTCATATGTACATTACTGGGAAATACTTACATATTTTGATCTGACACATCATTATGGTTGCTGAAATACGCTATTGCTACACCTGGCTACTAGCTACCTACTCACATAAATAATTTGTCCAATCACTCGATTTGTTTTCAATAATTTTACTACATTTCCCTGTTTCTACAGGTTTCTGAAAGTTCGCTGTTCCACTCCCCATTAGACTGGTAATAAGCTTCGTAGATTCCTAGAACCTTCAGCCATCCTCTCGGGCTGTTTGCTCCTACACCTAACCCTCAGAGTGGAATTAAGCTGGTTCCTAGCTGGTAAGCCTTTTTGTGTATGAAATTAAGCTGGTTCCTAGCTGGTAAGCCTTTTTGTGTGTATGGAATTAAGCTGGTTCCTAGCCTGAAAATTCTAGCGATCTTCAGTAGCTTTTTCGTTAGATCCACTCCCTAAAAAATAGTGAAAAATCACTTCATAATTTTACCTCTACGAAACATTTTTGTTGGTCCATCCGAAACATTATTAATAACATCTTCTCCCCACTGCGTTCATTATGAACATGAGATCCCTGTTGTGGTATCTCTTTGTAAATTACTGTTGGAGCTTTGAATTTAATAACCCATCAGGGATCCGCCTACTCTTATAATAGGATCTTGTAGCTCACAGCCATGCTCGTAGATCTGCGTCCATTGTACCTTTATCTTTTTCTGTTCGATATCTAATTTATTCTCCGTCCAAAGCTATCTATTATAAACAATTGGGAGTATAAACAATAAGCTCGGATAATGATACTCTCCGTGACGTGCAGGTCCGAACAGAAAATAATGGTAATCAAAATATCAGAAGATGGAGCGCGAGAGGAGGTTTTGAGTAGATTTTGGGGTTTTGAAAACATAGGATTACTAGGTAGGTATTACTCGTACTCTATGTAGGTAGTAAGTAGGTATTGCCCATTGTCCAGGATCCAAACCAAATTATGTAATTATCCTATCATTCTGTCCATTTTGGAGGATAGTAAAAAACTGGAACTGAACAGAATTCTAATCAGCTTCCTTCACAAAGAGACTGGCTGATTTTACGATTGTTTTACCTTTGGTTACCAATATGAGCCTGGTTTATTTTGGGCCTATTAAAAATGTGAAATTCCGAAGTACCTACCTATATTAGTATGCTCACATAGGTACAGGTCTTATTACTATCTACGCGGTGATAGATGCAGTTTTCTGTATAAAAATCAATTAGTAATGTTTACTTTGCTCGAAATGTTTAAGTAAACATCCATTAAAACTGAAAAAGATGCGAGAATGTTGTTAGAGCAAATCTTTCATCTCAATTCTAGTGCCAACCGAGTCATTTGAGTATGTAGTGCACCTTACAATTACGCGGTAGGTCTGTCGTGTAGGTACTATTCTACTTCTTTATATACCGATTTAAAGACCGATTTAGTTTAGATTACAGGCATTAGAAGTTTTTGCTTTTTTTTGTCTGTCTGTATATGATTGTTTTACCCATGACTCTTGAATAATTGTTGGATTTTGAAGAATTATCATTTAAACATATCCACCAACTGATGGAAATTTGCTCATTATACCAACCTAATTTGGGATCGATTGGGGGCTTTTTCTGAACGGTTTTTAGCTCTACAGTTCACAGAAAAATTTGGAGAAATTGTGAGATATTCCAACACATCGTTGTCTCTACACGGATTGTCAAGCTACCACTTTTCAAGTTCCGTGAGTAAGCATGAAACGCATAACGCGTCATTAAGCCGCTATTGATTTTACTGCTGAAAATAAATTAACTTAACACACATTATAGGTAACCTAAGTGGTGTTCAGCTTCAGCCCATTAGTGTTTCGTGTTTAGGAAATCCCTGAAGTTTTATAAAATGGATATCAGCACGCTGAGATCATTAGGAAAGCTACCGAACCCGATCTTTATAAGGGACTGCAGTGGACGTCTTGTAAAAGTGTGCAGGAGGGATTGGGCGACTCAGTTGTGTTGGTGGTATTCCGGTTCTCCGAAAGTGTGGAGACTTTCAAAATATGACTTTGATCTTTGAATTAGATTTTCTTCCACATTAACAAAATACCTACTATGGAATAACAATCCCAACGATATCCACCTCTTAAGCTTTAGAAAAAATCATTAGAGTCATTTATGCTGAAGACCACTGAGGCATACCACTTGTGTGGATGTGCCAGGAATTCCACAACGGGCTAACCTGCCAACACTCGAGCTCATGTCATGCTTGTTAGAAAATACAATCTTGAAACACAATCATAATTCTCATTTCTATTGTTGTAAACACAACTAATGGAAATTATAATGGTCTCGAATTTTAGCTGCTCTTCAGAACGAAGAACTGAATTGGAAGTTTTAGAGACTCATTCATCAAAAATTCTCTTTTTAGAAGAATAACTTTGCTGTTTTCATTTCGCATTTTGTATGGCTGCATTTCTATGTGAATGGCGAAGAAAGAAAACAATGAACAGTATGCATGTTTTTCTTTTTCTCATTCTTCTACAAATCCAAATGGTTACTATGTGAATGGCGAAGAAAGAAAACAATGAACAGTATGCATGTTTTTCTTTTTCTCATTCTTCTACAAATCCAAATGGTTAGTTGTTGTTATTTTTGCAATGTTCAATAAACCATTCATGGATTAACAATCGTACATCCTTCAATTGACGATGGCCTTTAATGGCATTTTTAGTTGAATGGAGGGTTCGCATTTTTGAAGGCCCTCCCTAGTAGATGATATAATATATTATGTAGATATTAAACGAAGAGATTAACAACTAAATGGACCCCAGCCTAGGAAAGGTGGATTTAAAGGTAGCGTGCCTGGCTTGTAAAGCGCTAGGTCCTGGTTTCGATTCTCAACCGGAGCGAACTTTATCCTAAACAGATAAGGTTCGTTCTCGGAACGGCTGGTTTTTTTCTACCCTATCTCATTTAATATTACAATTAACAGAGGAAGTGGAATAGAAAAAAAGTAAAAACCGTCCAATACCTATGTATACTTACATATATTTATACAAATTACCTACTGTCAATTTCATTGTACCTCTTCAAATTTCCCTACAGGAAAGTTGCCTGTTTTAGGATAATAAAGTAGCTAAGAGGGGGTGGGGGTAGTCTTTAATATTTGCCTGCTGTAGGTAGGTAGGTAGTAGGTACACAATAAGTATAATTATTACCTACTAAGTAAAAGGGAAAAGAGGGAAGTTTTTAGAGGTTTCTAAGATTTTTCTGCTTTATTTATTAAGAAAGGAAAAAAAGAAATCATCTTCAAATTTCCCTACAGGAAAGTTGCCTGTTTTAGGATAATAAAATAGCTACGAGGGGTGGGGGTAGTCTTTAATATTTGCCTGCTGTAGGTAGGTAAGTAGTAGGTACACAATAAGTATAATTATTCCTACCTACTAAGTAAAGGAAAAAAAGAAATCATCTTCAAATTTCCCTACAGGAAAGTTGCCTGTTTTAGGATAATAAAGTAGCTAAGAGGGGGTGGGGGTAAGTCTTTAATATTTGCCTGCTGTAGGTAGGTAGGTAGTAGGTACACAATAAGTAGGTATAATTATTACCTACTAAGTAAAAAGGGAAATGAGGGAAGTTTTTAGAGGTTTTTAAGTAGGTGTAGGTTTATAGAGGATAGAGGGATATGAATTTTATCGGTACCATAGACACATTTAGGGTCTACTCTAGTATTCTTTGACAATTTGACCTAAATCTTTTGACTTTTTCCTTTTGCTGATCATGTCATTTTTCACCTATCTTTTCTCTGTACTCTCTTGAACCTACTAAGTAAAAGGGAAATGAGGGAAGTTTTTAGAGGTTTTTAAGTAGGTGTAGGTTTATAGAGGATAGAGGGATATGAATTTTATCGGTACCATAGACACATTTAGGGTCTACTCTAGTATTCTTTGACAATTTGACCTAAATCTTTTGACTTTTTCCTTTTGCTGATCATGTTGTTTTCACCTATCTTTTCTCTGTACTCTCTTGATAGAAGCCATTCCATAGTCCTCAGAAGGCTGACTGCATTCCCAATGCTTCGGCTGACTGAAGCACAGAGCCCAAAATCTTTGACATTTTTGAGGACTTTGACGTACGAGTCTCTAGTAGAAGACAAACTGAGCTATCGACGCTACTCGATGGTGCGATGCGACAGCGCGACGTTTTGACCCACAAATTCGTCACAAGTCACAACTTCTAATTATAATCTATGTACCTGATCCCATTTGCACTGAAGCGATGTGCCGCACCTTTTGCTAGGACAAGATTCTCATTTACTACACATAATAATATTATTTTGTGGCAAAGTTTTTTCCTAATGAAAATCCATTTTTTTTTTTCTTCTCAATAGCAAAACCGCTGGTTTTAGTTTTACTTTCGTGCTCGTAACACTCTGGTAATTTAATCTCGTTTCCCATTAATCCTCTCTGAGAAAAAAAAGAGGTGATTATTCATCAGCATTAGCTATCACATGCAGACTTTTTGTATGGGTGTTCACGGTCTTGCTGCAAGGAATGATGTTTGATTAAAGTATGAAACTTCATGTGCCCCCTATTCTTTAGTTTTGATATTATTATCATCAACCC
>NW_007377900.1:2470-93219 GCF_000475195.1 Diaphorina citri | reverse complement strand
ATAAATAAATAAAGGATTATGGAGCTTGTTAAGACGAAAATAAATCATAGACTGGCCCAGGTTGAGTCATGAAAAGATAAAATCGAATAGCCCAGCATGAAACTACTCATCCATGTTCTGTCAAAATATATGGACACTAAAATGGAGAAAAAAGTTCAAATTCAAAGCGTTTTTATGACCCAGTTTTCCATAGCTTTCATATCATTAGACAAGACGTTCTCTTTCTCTCTCTCTCTATCTCTCTCTCATTCTTTCTCTCTCTTCGTCTTCTGTTTCTATTTTATCCTTCACATCCTCTGTTATTCCCTTCCTTCGTTCTTTCTCTGGCCTTCTCTCTCCCCTTACAGCCTTTTTTTCCATCTCTTTTCTCTTTCTCTGTCTGTCTGTCTCTCTCTCTCTCTCTCTCTCTCTCTCTCTTTCTCTCTCTCTCCCTTCCTCTCTCTTTCTCTCTCTCTCTCTTCGTCTACTGTTTCTATTTTATCCTTCACATCCTCTGTTATCTTCGTTCTTCCTCTGGCCTTCTCTCTCCCCTTACAGCCTTTTTTTTCCATCTCTTTTCTCTTTCTCTGCCTGTCTCTCTCTCTCACTCTCTCTCTCTCTCTCTCTCTCTCTCTCTTTCTCTCTATTTCTCTCTCTCTCTCTTCTTCTATCCCTCCATTTCTTTCTGCCTTTCTTTCCCCTTACAGCCTTGTTTTCGCCCCTCTCTCTCTCTCTATCTAGTTCTTTCTCTCTCCCTCTCTCTCTCTTTCTCCCTTCCTCTCTTTCTCTCACTCTCTCCCTTTCTCTCTCTCTTTCTCTCTCTCTCTCTCATCTACTATCCCTCCTCTTTCTGGCCTTCTTTCCCCTTACAGCTTTTTTCCGCCTCTCTCTCCTCTCTTTCTCTTTTTCTGCCTGTCTTTCCTCTCTCTCTCTCTCAGTCTGTCTCTTCCCTTCCTCTCTCTTTCATTCTCTCCTCCTATCCCCCCGCCTCTTTCTGCCTGTCTTTCCCCTTACAGCCTTGTTTTCGCCTCTCTCCTCTCTTTCTGCCTGTCTTTCCTCTCTCTCTCTATCTTTCTTTCTGCCTGTCCTATCCTCTTCCCCCCTCTCTCCCTCGTTCATTTCTTTGGCTATAAGTTCTACACCATCACTCATCCTGATAAATGTTTGTGCTTTCATTTCGAGGTCTTGCTGCAAGGAATGATGTTTGATTAAAGTATGAAACTTCATGTGCCCCCTATTCTTTAGTTTTGATATTATTATCATCAACCCTAATAGATCTAATAATGATTGCTTACAAATAATATTCTATAAAAGAGTGGGTATATAAGGGAATAGGTATTTACAAAAAAATTGACAATACCTGTAATTAGAAGCCTTTGGCATTTTTAAACCCTTTTACAAAAAAAAGAGGTTATTTTTTTTCCCCCTCACTCATTGCTTTTCTGAACGAATAAACGAAGATAGGGCAAAAATAAATACGATGAAAGAGTAGGCTAATTCCGTCCGGGTCAGGTCGAAATGCATACCTACTCAACTTTGAAATGATTTGCATTTCAATTTCGGGAATATTTCAATCCGTCTCTCATATTTCATTTCGAGTAACATTTCCGTTTCAATTGAAATAATGTTTTACTGTTTTATTTGCTCGTTGCTTCTCGTCTCTTTGGGTTGCGTTTGGACCTACTCTATTCTACTCTGTTCTCTGTTCTATTCTATTCTATTATGTATTTCCCTCAGCTGTGTACTTATACAGATTAGTAGTTCAATGAACTGTGGATCTTACTCCGGAAGAAAAGGCATTACGCCCCGCCGCCGCGCGTCGCGCCACCTCAAAAGGTCCCATGGGGAAACTAATAGGCAAAATTTTCTCAAGGATTCAAAAACCAATATTTGCTTTTCAAAAGAGGAAAAAAGCAAACAATAATCGATTCTGAATACTTTAGGTTCCACTCGTCTGTTCTCTGTCTGTATAGTCTTACTGTTTTATTTGCTCGTTGCTTCTCGTCTCTTTGGGTTGCGTTTCGACCTACTCTATTCTATTCTGTTCTCTGTTCTATTCTATTTATTTCCCTCAGCTGTCTACTTATAGAGATTAGTAGTTCAATGAACTGTGGATCTTACTAAAAAAGAAAAGGCATTACGCCCCACCGCCGTGCGTCGCGTTTTATTTGCTCGTTGCTTCTCGTCTCTTTGGGTTGCGTTTCGACCTACTCTATTCTATTCTGTTCTCTGTTCTATTCTATTCTATTCTATTTCCCTCAGCTGTCTACTTATACAGATTAGTAGTTCAATGAACTGTGGATCTTACTAAAAAAGAAAAGGCATTAAGCTCCGCCGCCGCGCGTCGCGCCGCCTCAAAAGGTCCCGTGGGGAAACTAATAGGCAAAATTTTCTTTAGGATTCAAAAACTAAGCACCAAAATTTAATTCAGCAAAATTTGTTTTAAAATCCAGATCCAGATGTACCAAGGAAACAGGTAATATAGGTAGATAATTGGTCAGTTTTATAGGTGAACAGAGTAGGCTGAAAATAACACTGCTGACAATTGGAGTATTGGCACATCCACTATTTCTGTCACCTCTCTCATTATTATCATTAACAGCAAAATTTGGTTTAAAATCCAGATCCAGATGTACCAAGGAAACAGGTAATATAGGTAGATAATTGGTCAGTTTTATAGGTGAACAAAGTAGGCTGAAAATAACACTGCTGACGATTGGAGTATTGGCACATCCACTATTTCTGTCACCTCTCTCATTATCATCATTAAATAGGTATGTTAGATATTTATTATTTTGACATTTATTAAACTATGAAATATGTCAGATAGATAACCAGGGATTCGAAATTCTGGACTCAATTCAACAAATATTATTTTATTATTGGTAAAGTATAGTAGGTACCTACATAATTCCTGGTAGTATTCATTCATAATTTATGTTCCTCCTCCTATCTTTCTGTTTGATATGTTGTATACCTCCGTATGTATGAGTTTCCAATGTTCCGTGCGTTTGGAGAATTAGACACGGAATTTTGGCACATCCACTATTTCGCGTAGGTTAGAAACATATTAAGACTCGATCTAATCATTCTACGCACCTCTGCTCCTTAGACACGGAATTTTGGCACATCCACTATTTCGCGTAGGTTAGAAACATATTAAGACTCGATCTAATCATTCTACGCACCTCTGCTCTACCTACACGCCATGTCAAGTAATTAATACTTTCCAGCCAAACACATTTACATTAATCCAATTGCCCATAATCCAAGGCAATCTGGAAAAACACACCTCTCTGTCTGCCCGACGCTTCATTATCAGAACAATTTTCTAATCCCTTATCTTCATTTACTTAGCGCTCTCCCGGTTTCCTTACGTTTGCAAATTTTCTAAACACTTTTTCCCACCGTCATCGCACGGAAATAGAAGTAGAAATTAATTTAAACTTTAGTAATATCCTATTTACATTCCTAACCCGTCCTGCTTTAGCCCCTTTCCTCTTCTCCTCTTCCTCCTTCCTTTCTACAGATAACTAAACTTGCTGTAAACTTTAATATTCCCCCTCCGTTTCTTCCCCTTCTTTTGCTTTTTTCACACCGTTTGCCTCCCTCTCTCCATTATCCTTCTTTCTGTCGTTCAAAATATGCCCCGTGTTTATTTTCCATGCTTCTTTTTTTTTTTTCTTCTTCGTTTTATATATTTTCTCCAACGTGCACTGTGCTGGAAAAGGTGGCTGAAGAAAGAATGAGGAAAGGGGGAAATCCGCACAAAGTTGTAAATTTTTAATTTCGAGGCGCGGTCGTGAGGTTGGTATTTTCATCAGACATAGGTACTTTCGGCAGATGAATGTGGTGATCCAGACACGAAAAAAACGAAGTCCATTACAAGGGCTAATCGTCAGCCTAGTTAGCTTGGTTGGTAGCGCGTCTGCCCAGTAAGCGCTAGGCCGCGGGTTCGATTCCTAATCGAATTCCCCATAATCCAAGGCAATCTGGAAAAACACACCTCTCTGTCTGCCCGACGCGTCATCATCAGAACAATTTTCTAATCCCTTATCTTCATTTACTTAGCGCTCTCCCGGTTTCCTTACGTTTGCAAATTTTTCAAACACTTTTTCCCACCGTCATCGCACGGAAGTAGAAGTAGAAATTAATTTAAACTTTAGTAATATCCTATTTACATTCCTAACCCGTCCTGCTTAAGCCATTCCATAGTCCTCAGAAGGCTGACTGCATTCCCAATGCTTCGGCTGACTGAAGCACAGAGCCCAAAATCTTTGACATTTTTGAGGACTTTGACGTACGAGTCTCTAGTAGAAGACAAACTGAGCTATCGACGCTACTCGATGGTGCGATGCGACAGCGCGACGTTTTGACCAACAAATTCGTCACAAGTCACAACTTCTAATTATAATCTATGTACCTGATCCCATTTGCACTGAAGCGATGTGCCGCACCTTTTGCTAGGACAAGATTCTCATTTACTACACATAATAATATTATTTTGTGGCAAAGTTTTTTCCTAATGAAAATCCATTTTTTTTTTTCTTCTCAATAGCAAAACCGCTGGTTTTAGTTTTACTTTCGTGCTCGTAACACTCTGGTAATTTAATCTCGTTTCCCATTAATCCTCTCTGAGAAAAAAAAGAGGTGATTATTCATCAGCATTAGCTATCACATGCAGACTTTTTGTATGGGTGTTCACGGTCTTGCTGCAAGGAATGATGTTTGATTAAAGTATGAAACTTCATGTGCCCCCTATTCTTTAGTTTTGATATTATTATCATCAACCCCAATAGAACTAATAATGATTGCTTACAAATAATATTCTAAAGAAAAGTGGGTATGTAAGGTTGTAAGGGTAAGGTAATCGGTATTTACAAAAAAATTGACAATACCTTGTATGGGTGTTCACGGTCTTGCTGCAAGGAATGATGTTTGATTAAAGTATGAAACTTCATGTGCCCCCTATTCTTTAGTTTTGATATAATTATCATCAACCCCAATAGAACTAATAATGATTGCTTACAAATAGTATTCCATAAAAGAGTGGGTATGTAAGATAATAGGTATTTACAAAAAAATTGACAATACCAGTAATTAGAAGCCTTTGGCATTTTTAAACCCCTTTTACGAAAAAAAGAGGTTATTTTTTTCCCTCACTCATTGCTTTTTTGAACGAATAAACGAAGATAGGGCAAAAATAAATACGACGAAAGAGTAGGCTAACTCCGTCCGGGTCTGGTCGAAATGCATACCTACTCTCATCTTTGAAATGATTTGCATTTCAATTTCGGGAATATTTCAATCCGTCTCTCATATTTTTATTTGCTTTTCAAAAGAGGAAAAAAGCAAACAATAATCGATTCTGAATACTTTAGGTTCCACTCGTCTGTTCTCTGTCTGTATAGTCTGTACAAACAAAAGATCCAGAGTTAATATTTGCGGACTCACATCCTATGAATTCTATTTGTAGTGGCGTGTTCACCAAAAATATGGGGAAACCGCGCTTTCCGTCCTCTCTACGGTTTCTCACCTCCTCTACTGACTTGGTGAGTGCGCGGCCACAATGGGGACCATAGACCCTCTCCGGAACCATCGACCATTGCAGAAAAAAAACTCAGTTCAATTTTCTGCGAGGGTCGGTACTATGGTCAAGGCTCCGTTGAGGACGCTTCTATTTATGAGCATGGTTTGTTTATTTTCTCTTGGCGTCGGTACTAGGCTAGAATCGATGGTAAGTTCTCCGTTGTGGACAACTATTCGATCTGTTCCACCTGAATTCCAAGACCACAAGCAGAATGGCATACTGCATTCCCCTTTTTGAAAATGTCAAAAGCCATTCCATAGTCCTCAGAAGGCTGACTGCATTCCCAATGCTTCGGCTGACTGAAGCACAGAGCCCAAAATCTTTGACATTTTTGGGGACTTCGACGTACGAGTCTCTAGTAGAAGACGCTACTCGACGGTACGATGCGACAGCGCGACGTTTTGACCAACAAATTCGTCACAAGTCACGTGTTTTGGCACTAAAAACTGACCATCGAAAATTTGACCCGATTACATTACTTTCCTTCCTATAGGATAAGGAAAGTAAAAAACACCCACATTTGGCATTTTGTATTTCACTGTCTGAATTATCATGTTCTAGGAATGAAATATGAAATAAAAAATTCCTAATAAACCGTATTGATCCCAATAAAACACTGGTGGAAAGAAGGGGAAAGAGGGTATGTATAGTTGTATACAGGGTGGTCCATACGTTTATTATCGCAAGTTTCCTAGCGTTAGGTCAAGGGTTCGATTCCTACCCGGGGCGAACTTTATCTCAAACTTCGTTCTCGGAACGACTGGCTTTCTAATATCCAGTCCTCCTTCTCCCTTCGATTTTCATACCATAACCTTAGCTCTGGTATTGATCCCAATAAAACACTGGTGGAAAGAAGGGGAAAGTGGGTATGTATACAGGGTGGTCCATACGTTTATTATCGCAAGTTTCCTATAGCGTTAGGTCGAGGGTTCGATTCCTGCGCGGGGTGAACTTTATCCCAAACTTCGTTCTCGGAACGACTGGCTTTCTCTTATCCACTCCTTCTCCCTTCGATTCTCATACCATAACCTTAGTTCTGGTGGACTTTGAAGTTCCCTCGGACGATAGGTAACCTATAACGAATGAAATATGAAATAAAATATTCCTAATAAACCGTATTGATCCCAATAAAACACTGGTGGAAAGAAGGGGAAAGTGGGTATGTATAGTTGTATACAGGGTGGTCCATACGTTTATTATCGCAAGTTTCCTAGCGTTAGGTCGAGGGTTCGATTCCTGCGCGGGGTGAACTTTATCTCAAACTTTGTTCTCGGAACGACTGGCTTTCTCTTATCCAGTCCTCCTTCTCCCTTCGATTTTCATACCATAACCTTAGCTTTGGTGGACTTTGAAGTTCCCTCGGACGATAGGTAACCTATGATCTCTGCTGTTACAGTTCCCTCTATCAAACCTCTTCTTTTTTTAAAGCTTAATCGTCAGATCATTTCAAGCTAATCTACCCTGTATGAAATATGACTATATTTTTTCACTTCTTAAGCTATCATATTTCTTTGAAAAATATCTCGAACTATATTTCTTCGTCTCTGTGGAGTTCAATTCAATACGTGGGTTTGTTTGAGATGTTCTTTTGAAGCTTTTCAAGGGCGATAGCTCGAAATCTATCTGAGGCAGAAATAATCTTCAAAGCAGCCATGGCGAAAAATAGTAAATACGAAACAGATTAACCAGGGAACAACATTTATGACAGGCATTCATGCATAACAGCTTAACACAGTTATAATTCCTAATAGATATTTAATGCTTCTAGACATTTAGAATTTTAGACTAGTCATATTCCCTTCAAATTTCCCTACAGGAAAGTTGCCTGTTTTAGGATAATAAAGTAGCTAAGAGGGGGTGGGGGTAGTCTTTAATATTTGCCTGCTTTAGGTAGGTAGGTAGTAGGTACACAATAAGTATAATTATTACCTACTAAGTAAAAGGGAAATGAGGGAAGTTTTTAGAGGTTTCTAAGTAGGTATAGGTATAGGTTTATAGAGGGTAGAGGGGATATGAATTTTATCGGTACCATAGACACATTTAGGGTCTACTCTAGCATTCTTTGACTATTTGACCTAAATCTTTTGACTTTTTCCTTTTGCTGATCATGTTGTATGCTGCACACTTGATCAACTCTCATGTTAACATGTTCAACATCTTTGACTAATATGTCTACAAGCGCTACATCAATATCGAATGGAACAAAAACCGGAATGAGTCAGGGAAAAAAATGACAAGATAATGTTTTTTTTATCCTTAGAAATCGAACAATGTAATTATCTATATTGCTCTTGTCCTACGCCAGAAGGTAGTCTTTTTTACCTGTACGTTGTGGCAAGCCCTACCTATACGTTGGAATCAGATCCAATAAACATCCAACATCAAATTCCCATGACAACTTAGATAAAGTGAAAGAATCTCTAGAAATTGAACTAAAATCATCATAGTGTCACAAACCTATTCGCCAATCAGGCTAGAAACAAAGAAACTTAAAATTTCTAGCTCTGGAGGACCAAAAGCACCAAAAACAGATGTCTTGATCAGACTTCAATGTCACTTGATGTGTCCGTCGATTGACGGCGGTCGACTATGTGTGGACAGTGGACACATCCTAAAACTTATTCACATGCTACAAGAAAGTCTAAAGGACTTCACAATCCCTATCCAACTTGTCGTATCGCACCACCCGAAGTGTGGGTCGAAACATGAAACACGATTTAGTTCTAACTCCATCAGAAACCACGAGTTTCAAATCAAAAAACTCAATTCTAAACCAACTTGGTAACCCAATGAAAACTACTTAGGTTACTTCGTGGATCTCCAGTTACCGTACCTAGGGAAATCCAGACGGATTGAATTGATTGTAGATATTCAAGAAGAATATCAAAAAAACTAATACCACTGGAGAAATAATAAAAAAAGTTAGGTAGATACCTAAAACAAATCTATAGATAATAATAACAAACATACACACTTATCCTCCCAACTACTTCAAACAATAATTTCATTTGAAACACAATATTGGGGATTATGGTATAAAAGACCTACTGAAATATTCCACTTACCCAGAATTTATACAAAAATAGAAAGTAATATACTTAAAATACAAACCCATTTTTTTTGTTAAAATCATTAGGTAGGTTCATTCATATCGGACTAATTTGCTAAATAATAGGTATATTTCAGGGACATTCTAGCTAGATTCTACATTTACCCATTTCCACATACCTACCTACGTTGTTCACTATAAATTCGAAAAAATAATTTTGATATTAAGCATCTACCTAAAGCAATTGTGATTTCATACTATGATAATATCAATTTAGATGTGAACCTAATCAATTGAATTTTGGGAAATTGTTTGAGAGGAAGAGAGGCGTGAGCTCATAATGGTTTCTGCTCTACACTGATATGAGCTCCGGATCAATATTGAAAAATAATAGTAGTAATAATAACAATAAAACAGTAATAGTAATAATAATAAATTAGTAATATTAAAGATCTCCTCATATGGGCGATGACCAGGCGTAAGGGCCATTAGGTACCTACCGATTCTTTTGACGGTCTTTTCTTTTGAACCCTCGCCTCGATTCTAGTTACCAGTTACCATAATGAGCTTCGGTTTAGGACTCGTTTTTTGAATACCAAACAGTGTAAAATATTATACCAAGCGTGACAATCTGATGATACAAATGGGCTAGCTAATGGACATTAGGACGGTGTAGTGTATTGGTAAATTGGTATTTTAGGGAGGCATGACACAAAGGTTCTTAAAGACTATTTTTGCTAAGTATTAAGCTACAATTTCTGTGGACCTGGACATAGCCATCTGAAAGTTTCGTTTACCATAACGAGCTTCGGTTTAGGACTCGTTTTTTGAATACCAAACAGTGTAAAATATTATACCAAGCGTGACAATCTGATGATACAAATGGGCTAGCTAATGGACATTAGGACGGTGTAGTGTATTGGTAAATTGGTATTTTAGGGAGGCATGACACAAAGGTTCTTAAAGACTATTTTTGCTAAGTAATACGCTACAATTTCTGTGGACCTGGACATAGCCATCTGAAAGTTTCGCCTCACTTAAAGGTCTTTTACGACTTGATAACAAACTTTGTGTCCTAGTTGAGTTCAGGGAACAATTACCCACCACCGTCATAACAAGTGCAGCTAGGTATAAAGTATTTTGTGCCTTTAACCTTTTGTTGAAATCGAGTCTACCCTTTGCTGGAAGGAGTGGTTTCTGCTGTTTCCATTTTAAATTCAAGATTGTGAATTTTCAGAGCATAATAAATAATTCCCACTGATAACACACGATATCACATTGACTTTTTCAGTCAAATCAGGTTTTTATTATGCATGTTCCTGAGTTAATTGATTGATGGGATTCTCTCGTCTCTCTTCGATTATCTCCATATTCATCCATATAGGTATCTACATAATAATCCATAACCTTCTTTGTTTTTTCTCTTTCAGGCTTCATCTCTCTCTTTTAATATTTTCATAAATTGCATTTTATTCATTCACGATGATGGATGCTCCATCAATATTCTATTACTTCTTGTAATATCTTCTACCCGTCTTCCTCTTCTTCTCGTACTATTATTTGTCTACTTCTTCTTCTTCTGCTTCTTGTTTTTCTTCTTCTCTTGTAATATCTTCTACCCGTCTTCCTCTTCTTCTCGTACTATTATTTGTCTACTTCTTCTTCTTCTGCTTCTTGTTTTTCTTCTTCAACTTATTATTCTTCACCAGAACTACTAGCGGCATCTTATCCTTGGATTTCATTATCATATTCCGGTTTGCTTCCTATCTATCTTCACAGTGCTATTAGGTTTTATACTGCGGCGTCTTACGGTTTCATCTGCAAGATATTTTACAGACACCCTCTTTGAAGTATCAGAGGAGTCATTGTTAAACAATTGGATCAACAAAGAAAGGTACATAACAAGTCCTAAATAAAGTGAAACAAAGTTTGATCAAGGGTTTGGTTAATGTATTCGGCATTCTCTGCCATGTTAGATATTAGTCCATTATCATATTCCGGTTTGCTTCCTATCTATCTTCACAGTGCTATTAGGTTTTATACTGCGGCGTCTTACGGTTTCATCTGCAAGATGTGTTACAGACACCCTCTTTGAAGTATCAGAGGAGTCATTGTTAAACAATTGGATCAACAAAGAAAGGTACATAACAAGTTCTAAATAAAGTGAAACAAAGTTTGATCAAGGGTTTGGTTAATGTATTCGGCATTCTCTGCCATGTTAGATATTAGTTGTGGGTTTGTTTGAGATGTTCTTTTGAAGCTTTTCAAGGGCGATAGCTCGAAATCTATCTGAGGCAGAAATAATCTTCAAAGCAGCCTTGGCGAAAAAGAGTAAATACGAAACAGATTAACCAGGGAACAACATTTATGACAGGCATTCATGCATAAAAGCTGAACACAGTTATAATTCCTAATAGATACCTACTTAATGCTTCTAGACATTTAGAATTTTAGACTAGACATATTCTACATTGGTACACTTTGTATTCTTATGCCACAGTTGATATTGAAATACGAAACAGATTAACCAGGGAACAACATTTATGACAGGCATTCATGCATAAAAGCTCAACACAGTTATAATTCCTAATAGATACCTACTAAATGCTTCTAGACATTTAGAATTTTAGACTAGACATATTCTACATTGGTACACTTTGTATTCTTATGCCACATTTGATATTATGGATTGTAATGCTGCACACTTGATCAACTCTCATGTTAACATGTTCAACATCTTTGACTAATATGTCTACTGTCTACAAGCGCTACATCAATGTAATGCTGCTGCACACTTGATCAACTCTCATGTTAACATGTTCAACATCTTTGACTAATATGTCTACAAGCGCTACATCAATATCGAATAACTAACTCCTTTTTCATCTATCCTCTTCATCTAGGTTCAATAGGGTATCAAGTGACCTGAAGTTTTCTAAGAGACCGTCTAGAATTTCCTCTTTCTCACATTTTGACATGAACTTTTGTTCTGATTCTGAGAACCCTTAAGCTTAAGAACAATGAGAGTTTGAATTGTTATACCCTTACTGTGAAGGTTGAAAAAGTTCAACGCAAGAATTTGAATACTTCTCTTACTGTGTTTTACCTAGGTAAGTTCTTCGAACAATATTGTTTCAAAAATTCTTTCTCGTTAAGGTATTCGCCAAAAATTCGAATTTCCCGCCAACTTTACACGCAAAAAGTCCGACGATGTCCTACGATGGCCCTGTTCATAACCACGGCCTTAAGGTATTCACATCTATAATGTTCTCGGCTATTTATGAGACGTGACGTGCTATTGACATGTAAATATTGAATTGGTAATTTATTCAAAATATTATGTTTTTTATGCTTTCAGATTGTGAGATCAAGTTCTTGTCAGATCTATGGCCAAGATTTGAGTCAGAGACCTTTTAAGAGTCTCAAAGCAATCTCCCATCAGCTGATTAAAACTAGTGACATAAACTTTATGTGATTTAGTGATTAAATAAATGTATACTGTAATCTATTTTAGTAATGTTCAATTTATTATTACAGTAAAGTATTCCCGTATCTCTTTTTTAGGCTCCACCGGAAAGACGTAATCCTTTTAAGAGTCTCAAAGCAATCTCCCATCAGCTGATTAAAACTAGTGACATAAACTTTATGTGATTTAGTGATTAAATAAATGGATACTTTTGTAATCTAATTTTTAGTAATGTTCAATTTATTATTACAGTAGTTATTTTCAGAAAAGTATTCCCGTATATATATCCTTTTAAGAGTCTCAAAGCAATCTCCCATCAGCTGATTAAAACTAGTGACATAAACTTTATGTGATTTAGTGATTAAATAAATGGATGCTTTTGTAATCTATTTTTTAGTAATGTTCAATTTATTATTACAGTAGTTATTTCAGAAAAGTATTCCCGTATATATTTTTTAGGCTCCACCGGAAAGACGTAATCTCCTAATTACGGTATGAAAAGTCCAGCCCCCCAATGTTTTCAAACTTTTTTTTTTGTTCTCAAACTTTTACTTTGTTACTTGTAGACAAAGAGTTTTGTGTAACTTGGAGCTTCTTGGGGAAAGTTTTGTCGACAGAAAGAGACGTAATAATGGAGGGCGTTTGTTATTTTTCGAATTTAAAAGTTGAAAGGAAAAGTTATTAGTAGGTACTGGTTTCCTTCGAATTTCAGACCTTGTAGCTACGTACATAATAGAGTTTTGTGTAACTTGGAGCTTCTTGGGGAAAGTTTTGTCGACAGAAAGAGACGTAATAATGGAGGGCGTTTGTTATTTTTCGAATAAAAGTTGAAAGGAAAAGTATTATTAGTGCAGGTTTACTTCGAATTTCAGGCCTTGTAGCTACATACAGGAGGGCGTTTGTTATTTTTCGAATTTAAAAGTTGAAAGGAAAAGTTATTAGTAGGTACTGGTTTCCTTCGAATTGCAGACCTTGTAGCTACATACATATTTAGAAGGGCCTAAAACCTATACTTAATATAGCATAGATATTTCTGTGTAACTACATAATTACAATAATATTACCTCGGTATGTAGCATTTAGCGTGGGTTATGCTGATGTATTTAACGTAGGTATTTGAGAGACCCTCTAGCTATTTTGTGTCTTGAATTTTAATAGAGAAATTTCGCTGAAAGTAAACAACCTCAAAGTTAAATAGATATGTATAGGTATGTACCTAAATAAAGTCTATCTGACTATCGGAAAAGCCTCGTGTTGGAGTTGATGGAAAATTCTATATCCTGTTAGCAAGCGTAAATTTTCCGCCATATTTTTCGCGGAATTTTGGATGTTCTCATGAGTTATTTTTAAATACCTACCCCCTGCCACACATAGTGTAATTTATTTAAGGTATCTTATCAGTTATGCACTTATAAAATTTTCGACTTGAGATTTTCTGAGACTAGGTGAGACAGGTAATATACCTACACTCGGAATTTGAGTTTCACAATAATTGAAGAGGTGTTGCATTTATAAAAAAAAATTCTTTAAGTACCTACAATCGATATTGCAAAGAATCTTCAAATTTCAAATTAAAAAGAATTTTAAAAGTTTATGCTCATCTCTAATCCCATCATTACCATTAGAGCTTCATGGTTCTATAGATAGAACTTTACATCTTACTGCCACAGGAATAATTTTCTACGGGTAGCCACCTTATTCATATGACTATAAATAACCACTACCTATCATCCTACGAACAAAGGTTGAACAATGACTGCAATGTACTTTGCTTTGTAAAACTTGTAGCTTGTATCATGACATTTGGCACCTGGACCCTCATGCTTAAATGTGGGGTTTACAATTTTACATTGAGTGATACCTACATCGATAAATTTAATGATGATACGAGTACAAACGTACAATTGGAATTATAAATACGACAGAACTGCTGATGACGAGCCAGCCTAGTTACCTAGTTCAATTTAATGATGATACGAGTACAAACGTACAATTGGAATTATAAATACGACAGAACTGCTGATGACGAGCCAGCCTAGTTACCTAGTTAGGAGGATAGCGCTCCTGCTTATCAATCCCTAGGTTGCGGGTTCGATTTCCCGAAATCGAAGAGAGAACAATGACTGCAATGTACTTTGCTTTGTAAAACTTGTAGCTTGTATCATGACATTTGGCACCTGGACCCTCATGCTTAAATGTGGGTTTTACAATTTCACATTGAGTGATACATCGATAAATTTAATGATGATACGAGTACAAACGTACAATTGGAATCATACCTAAATACGACAGAACTGCTGATGACGAGCCAGCCTAGTTACCTAGTTTGGAGGATAGCGCTCCTGCTTATCAATCCCTAGGTTGCGGGTTCGATTTCCCGAAATCGAAGAGAGAAGGAAGACAGGATAGGAGAAAACCAGCCGTCCCGAGAACGAACATGATCCGTTCAGGATAAAATGCGCCCGAACGGGAATCGAACCCGCGGCCTAGCGCTTAGAAGGCAGACGTTTTACCAACCAAGCTAACTAGTCTGGCTGCCAAGAACCAATTCGCAAGTTTCTTTCGTAAATATGTTTCATCTTCTTTGTCTCAATCATCAAAGCATTTCGATTCATCTTGAACTCTGGCCGTTTTCTTAATTACTCATGGTGGGCTGCGACTGTAATAAGATGCTTCGGTCTTGATTTATGTCCATCCAATTAAACTACTACGGAGCCTTGGCAATAAACAATTAATAATTAATAATGATGTGCAGCTAGGACTTCCATACGAGTGGGTTGACACGTTCACTGCCACAGTCTAAAGTACTTTGAAGCAAGGAGAGGAAACTAAGGGGGCTATTACGCGAAACAAGTCTGACGACATATTCTGCAGAACATACTCCTCGGAAAATTTCGTCAAACTTTTTTCTGCACTTGGAGTGAAAAGTGTTTAGCGTGGAGTCGTTCGTGGAGCAGGCCATAAAGGACTCTGGGAATCGAACCCGCGGCCTAGCGCTTAGAAGGCAGACGTTTTACCAACCAAGCTAACTAGTCTGGCTGCCAAGAACCAATTCGCAAGTCTCTTTCGTAAATATGTTTCATCTTCTTTGTCTCAATCATCAAAGCATTTCGATTTATCTTGAACTCCGGCCGTCTTCTTAATTACTCATGGTGGGCTGCGACTGTAATAAGATGCTTCGGTCTTGATTTATGTCCATCCAATTAAACTACTACGGAGCCTTGGCAATAAACAATTAATAATTAATAATGATGTGCAGCTAGGACTTCCATACGAGTGGGTTGACACGTTCACTGCCACAGTCTAAAGTACTTTGAAGCAAGGAGAGGAAACTAAGGGGGCTATTCCGCGAAACAAGTCTGACGACATACGAGTATTCTGCAGAACAAACTCCTCGAAAAATTTCGTCAAACTTTTTTCTGCACTTGGAGTGAAAAGTGAGTACTCGTTTTTGGAACAGTTTGGAACTTTTAACACACAGTTTTAATTTGAAGAGTTCTTGTGAAGGAATAAGTTGAGATGGTACAAAGTGTTGCCGATTATTTTTTAAACTCTATCATCGATTAGGACCAGAAACCTGCAGATATGAAATTTTTGGTCATAAAAAAAGGTTTATTTCGCACTTCCATTTAAACACCCGAATCATATGGACGGAGGACATCTCACAAATACAGACACTGACATCACAGCAGCAGTGAATGTGTTAAACCAGCTCAGAAACTCAGAATTCATCTATGTCACAGCCGACCCCTCCCCTTGATATATTTTTTGCCTTCATAAGGCTTCAGGCTTCTTGATGTGAAAACTCATTTCTCAAAAAAGAAAAAAAAAGTAATATTCGAAATCCATGAAGGCGACTCGAAACCCCTGGCTGTGAACCTAAGGACTTCCATACGAGTGGGTTGACACGTTCACTGCCACAGTCTAAAGTACTTTGAAGCAAGGAGAGGAAACTAAGGGGGCTATTACGCAAAACAAGTCTGACAACATATTCTGCAGAACATACTCCTCGGAAAATTTCGTCAAACTTTTTTCTGCACTTAGAGTGAAAAGTGTTTAGCGTGGAGTTGTTCGTGGAGCAGGCCATAAAGGACTCTGTTATAACCTTATAACTTTGACTTGTTGTACTGTTATGAGTTGAAATGTTCCAAACTTCCAAAGTGTTATCAATTTTTAAACTCATTCATCCATTAGGACCACAAAAAATGCAGATATGAAGTTTTTGGTCATTATACGAAAAAACCTGATAATAACTACATGGTCATTTTCAAACTTTCATTTGTAAACCACTCATCATATATACATATGAACGGAGAACATCTCACAGTGCCGACACTACCATCACTGCAGTGAATGTGTTAAACCAGCTCGGAATTCATCTATGTCACAAGCTTTAAAATCTTTAGATCTTTTCTCGTTTAGAAATCGACAGAAAATAAGAAGATTTATTACAAAATTTCCTCGAGCATTTCAATTAATTAAGCAAATTACATATCCACCCTACAAGAACTGCCTGGAACAAAGCCACCATTGTCCCTCGCAGCACTTGAAAAATCCAGACAAAAAAACGTTCTAAAAATACCTAATACTCCTGAACAAAAATACGTACGTTTTAAGCCTGACATGAAAGAGCACATCTTTGAAATTACCTTTCGAGCTCATTTTAAACCTATCATTATGCATACTGTTTTTATGTTATCAGATAATTTCATAATGGTCTTTTTTTATGTTCATATGGGAAGGTAGAATATTTCAGACTTTTTTTCTATTCAAAAGATTCGACGTAAATACGTACGTTTTAAGCCTGACATGAAAGAGCACATCTTTGAAATTACCTTTCGAGCTCATTTTAAACCTATCATTAAGCATAAGCATACTGTTTTTATGTTATCAGATAATTTCATAATGGTCTTTTTTATGTTCATATGGGAAGGTAGAATATTTCAGACTTTTCTCTATTCAAAAGATTCGGATCGTTCCAGCTGAGAAAATAATCTATGAGAGCAACCCCTCTGTAAGTAATTCTGTTCAGAGGAAATATTGAAAATAATCACTCTTCTCGAATTGATAACAAAACATGTTCTGATAAAGTATAGTTAAGTGTGGGGAAGACTGAGGAAACTGAAGGATGGGCAGTCGTGTAGAATGGGTGTAATACTTGTATTGTGGTATTACACCAGGTCAAAGATTTCGAAAAAAAAAGTATTACAAATTTTCATCAGTAAATGGGTTCCATAAAGCAGGATTCAATCCTGCTTTATAGGACCATCTTACTAGAAAACAACTCATTAAATTTGTCGGATTCTTCATTCCGGAACAAGGTTTTATAAGTACCTAATACCTGCTACCTAGATGTATTTCGATTTCGAGACATAGCTGTACATTACTCAAAAACTTTTAGGTACCGGTTTTTTTTTTTCCCCTCGACATTTTGTTTTTAACTACGTTACGCCACTGATGATAGAGAAAGAGTAGAGGGGAGAGTTCGAGAGGAAGAAGAAAGAAGAATGGACCTAATTGTGACGAGATTTTTGGCCCCCCTGTGCTGAGGGACAGAAAGGACTCAAATGACAGACTACAGAGTCTGGCGCCTCTTTATCTTCGGACTTACATATTGTGTGGTTTGAGGACTGCACGTAGATCTACGTAGAATTCATGTTGAGAATTGGTGATGTAGTCGACCGTAGAAACTTTGTACTGGAACTTCTTGTGAGATCCAACTGAACGAAGAAAAAAGAATAGAATAGAATATACCTCGTTCATCCTGCCCGAATATAGGACTGAAAAGTCCTTTTATCTCAGCAGTCTAAACAAGGTCTTGAATCTTTGATTGGATTATACCTACCACCAGAATAATTATTTTTTCACATTTTAAGGGGACCGAATTATACCTGAATATTACCTATGATTAAATGGATTTTAGTCAGCATAATTATTCTAAACTGCATATCTGTCTAATTTGATGGAAAACCATAAATAGTTAGGTACTAAACTAACTTAGATAGATATCTACCTACTTACCTCGATACTAAAATACCTCTTGACCGTATAATTTGGTGAACCATGCTAAATTATGGTCATTAGAATATTCAACTTTTTTTTTAATTTTTTACTACCAATCAGAATGCCAAATCAAGACCGCATCTAAACCAGTCCAGATATTAGATGTACGTAGAATTCATGTTGAGAATTGGTGATGTAGTCGACCGTAGAAACTTTGTACTGGAACTTCTTGTGAGATCCAACTGAACTACGAATAGAAAATAACTTAAAGCAGAATTAAAAAATACCTAAAAGTATTTCTTTTTTTACTCTTACCTACAGGTATTAAATATAATCTATGTTATACGTACCTAGATAATAAAATTAAAACCTTCAAAAAATCTAATTAGTACCAAAATAATTCCAATAAAGTAGGTACTATTCTATCTTTGGCTATCCTAGTTCTAAAGGGACTGAATGACACCGAAAGATTACAATCCATATGATAAAATTTACTGAATTTTAGTCCGCATAATTATTCTAAACTGCATATCTGTCTAATTTGATGGAAAACCATAAATAGTTACTAAACTAACTTAGATAGATATCTACTTACCTCGATACTAAAATACCTCTTGTCCGTATAATTTGGTGAACCATGCTAAATTATGATCATTAGAATATTCAACTTTTTTTTTTTTTAATTTTTTACTACCAATCAGAATGCCAAATCAAGACCGCATATAAACCAGTTCGTTGGTCTGGGAGCACTGGCCTGACAGGAGGTCCGAGGTTCGAAGCCCGATGATTGGGTCAGAAAAGGCGAAAGAAAATTTGATAATACTCGTATCTAATTTTTACTTTCCTTATCCTATAGGACTATAGGAAGTAGGAAGGAAAGTAATGTTTTCTTAATATTCAAACAGGGTCCAGGGATAAGGGATAGGTACCTATGTACATAGGAAATTAAATTCGCCAACCTTCTCTAATACCCAACAGTACAAACTATAAAATACAATAAAATATAGAAATAGAATCGTCAACTATATAAAATGGTAGTTCAGGCACATCCACTAATACACTTCAATAGCATGGTAGTATTAGCACATCCACCAACAATGAAACTCAGTGTTTCTAATGTCTATTGATTTCGAAACAGCTGTCTCGAGGTCTGAAGTTAATCTCATTCCCATTCCTCCAAGTCAAAACTTCCACTATAATGACACACATCATATTCAGCAAACACGGCACATTAATAACAAATATGGCACATAAAAAAACACAATTCCCGAGGCTTATAAACGGAGCCAAGTTTCATTTCGAATCTCTTTGTTAGACTTTTTTTATCATTAAAAAAATGTAAGACAAAAGGATTCCTCTTCCCAGTCTTGTATCTTGCTCCAATAAAATGATCATCGTTCCTTTTCTTGAAATATAACCTATTCTGTTGTTCTTAAGAATATAACATTATGTAACTATCCTATCTGTCTATTTTGGTTCAGATATATTTAGGTAGCTATTTTTAGTTTTCAGAACCCATAAGTATTCGTCAGTTTAGGCTCAAGGACAAAGTGATGAAATTAAATTCTGAACCAGAAGTCCAAAGTAGAACTCAATGAATAATGAATGAGCTCTAGGATGAAA
This sequence comes from Diaphorina citri, assembly GCF_000475195.1. Taxonomy (NCBI): domain Eukaryota; kingdom Metazoa; phylum Arthropoda; class Insecta; order Hemiptera; family Psyllidae; genus Diaphorina; species Diaphorina citri. The sequence goes on along the minus strand of NW_007377900.1, from coordinate 73,509 downwards.
ACTACTGATATAAAATCTGTATTTATTAATTGAGGCAGTCTATAGAATAAGTGCCTACTTAGTACTTACCTACAATTATGACTTGAGTCTTTTTTAGTTTGAACAGCTTTTCTGTTCTTTGGAATCTGAAAAAGAAAAAAACTTTTTGATATCTCCATTAGGTATTCAGTATCCCTCACACATCCAAATTGCGGTCATTCGATTTCCCCTACACATCCAAACTGCGGTCAAGTTCAGAATCTCTAATATTTCAGGTAGATTTGTAGACAATAATAGTAGTGGTGGAATATTACTTAATATATTATGAAGACTAGAAAATTAATCGCATTCAGTTTTATTTTGATTGACAGTCAATGTAGATGTTTGTTTTGTTTAATTGTGATTTGTTTAAAAGTTATCATCATGAACGTAATGTTAAGTGAGCGGGGCACTTTGAAACGGAAAGCAGCAGAAGACATCTCACAGAGGCCTAGTAAGTTGATTCATATGGAATTGTCTAATGGTTCATGTCAGAGAATTGATAGCAATGATATTAGCCTGATTAGGATTTGTATCAAATAAATTGTTGTATTACTTACTTTTATGTAATAAAGAAACCAAGTTCAATTCATTTTTTAAATACCTACTCTTCTTATTTTCCCCTCATAGTCAACCGACCGCAGTTTGGATGTCGCTTTCACCCGACCCAAAAATGCTTGACCGCAGGTTGGATGTCAACCCAAAAATGCTTGACCGCAGGTTGGATGTCAACCCTTAAGATTTGACCATAATCAGGTAGTTTTGACCGCAGGTTGGAATCCCCGTTTGGAGGATCGTAAAAACTGCAATGGAACTGACAGATTCTAATCAGCTTCTTCACAAAGAGACTGGCTGATTGGTTTTCCTTTGGTTACAATGAGCCTGGTTTTATTTTGGGCCTATTAAAAATGTGAATTCCCAAGTACCTACCTACCTATAATATGCTCATAGGTACAGGTCTTATTACTATCTACGCGACTACGCGGGTATAGTGCAGTTTTCTGTATAAAATCATTCGTAATGTTTACTTTGCTCGAAATGTTTAAGTAAACATCCATTAAAACTGAAAAGAATGCGAGAATGTTGTTCAATCTCTCACTCTCAATTCTAGTGCCAACCGAGTCATTTGCATGAGTATGTAGTGCACCTTACAATTACGTGTAGGTCTGTTTGTAGGTACATCTCTACTTCTTTATTAGTTTAAAGACCGATTTAGTTTAGATTACAGGCATTGGAAGTTTTTGCTTTATTTTGTCTGTCTGTATGATTTGTTTTACCATGAATCTTGAATAATTTGTTGGATTTTGAAGAAATTATTTAAACATATCCACCACTTGATGGAAATTCGCTCATTATACCAACCTATTTTGGGATCGATTGGGTGCTTTTTGGTTTTATTTGCTCGTTGCTTCTCGTCTCTTTGGGTTGCGTTTCGACCTACTCTATTCTATTCTGTTCTCTGTTCTATTCTATTCTATTTATTTCCCTCAGCTGTCTACTTATAGAGATTAGAAGTTCAATGAACTGTGGATCTTACTCCGGAAGAAAAGGCATTTCGCCCCGCCTCAAAAGGTCGATTTGGGAAACTAATAGGCAAAATTTTCTCAAGGATTCAAAAACCAATCACCAAAATTTAATTCAGCAAAATTTAGTTTAAAATCCAGATCCAGATGTACCTAGGAAATAATAGGTAGGATTGTATTTGGTCAGTTTTACAAGTGAACTTGGTGAACAAAGTAGGCTGAAGAACACTGCAATTTGGAGTACTGGCACATCCACTATTTCTGTCACCTCTCTCATTAAATATGTTAGATATTTATTTCATTGGCGATTTATTAAGGTGTGAAATATGTTAGATAGATAACAGGGATTTGGAATTCTGGACTTAATTCAACAAATATTATTTTATTGGTAAAGTATAGTACATTCCTGGTAGTAGTCATTCATAATTTATGTTCCTCCTCCTACCTTTCTGTTTGATATGTTGTATACCTCCGTATGTATGAGTTTCCAATGTTCCATGCGTTTGGAGAATTAGACACGGAATTTTGGCACATCCACTGTTTCGCGTAGGTTAGAAACATATTAAGACTCGATCTAATCGTTTCGCTTCTATTTATGAGCATGGTTTGTTTATTTTCTCTTGGCGTCGGTACTAGGCTAGGATCGATGGTAAGTTCTCCGTTGTGGACAACTATTCCATCTGTTCCACCTGAATTCTAAGACCACAAGCAGAATGGCATACTGCATTCCCCTTTTTGAAAATGTCACCGCTTCTATTTATGAGCATGGTTTGTTTATTTTCTCTTGGCGTCGGTACTAGGCTAGGATCGATGGTAAGTTCTCCGTTGTGGACAACAATTCCATCTGTTCCACCTGAATTCCAAGACCACAAGCAGAATGGCATAATGCATTCCCCTTTTTGAAAATGTCAAGACACGTCACTGCTATTTTGTTTGGTTTTGGTTTATTTGCTATGCTTGAGTGGTTCTCCAGAGTCTTTACCATTATGGATTTTTAGGATGGGTTTTGTTAGTTTCTTCTCCAATTTAGGTCTTCTCTTTGTACTGTCGTTGTTGTTTTATCTGGTGTGGTCATAGACTTTGATACCTAGTGTTAGTAGGTCTGGTAGGTATATTCATACCTTTTTAAGTGTCCTGAAAGTGTTCTTGACATTCTTTACACCACTTCATCACGCTCTTAGTTTGCAGTGTGTGTGGCATACTGATGTGCTATTCTTTTCGTTTTCCATTTTAGAGGCGTCTTTGATTTTTCTCACTCCCTTTTTAAGTGTCCTGAAAGTGTTCTTGACATTCTTTACACCACTTCATCACGCTCTTGGTTTGCAGTGTGTGTGGCATACTGATGTACTATCCTTTTCGTTTTCCATTTTAAGAGGCGTCTTTGATTTTTCTCACTTCATATTCTTGTATTGCTTGATTTGCTTGTGACTTCAGATATGTAGTAGGCACGTAGATAATATTCATCTTCATATTAAATTTCAGTTTTCATAAAAAGTCTCTTCGTAATACCCAATCCTATATTGTAGATATCCCACAGATAGGTACTACTTTGAAAGTAATCACTTTTAAAAAGACATCAAAGTAACGATGTACATATATTATCTAATATTAGGTAGGTATAGGTAAGCAGTTCGTCAGCAATTCTAACTGATAGGTTAGGTAATTAATTTGTTTACATAGATATCCACTTATATACAACATGTTATAGAACCAGAACCACGTGAGAACCAACACCAACCTGGTTAGGTGGATACTAGATAGTATTGCAATATTCTTCTGTGTCAGTAGCTTTTCCCAGGCCAGGCTCGTAATTCAAACCTGGAACAAAAACCGGAATGAGTCAGGGGAAAAAAATGACAAGATGATGTTTTTTTTTATCCTTAGAAATCGAACAATGTAATTATCTATACTACTCTTGTCCTACGCCAGAAGGTAGTCTTTTTTTACCTGTACGTTGTGCCAAGCCCTACCGATACGTTGGAATCAGCTCCAATAAACATCCAATATCAAATTCCCATGACAAATCAGATAAACTGACAGAATTTCTAGAAAATTAAGTCATCAAAACATCATAGTGTCACAAACCTATTCGCCAATCAGGCTAGAAACAAAGAGTACCGTTGCACCTTTGACATGTTTGGCAACGTAGCCTACTTTTGTAATGACTCCTTGCTGCCATATCCATCTGGATAACGTATAGATAGTATTGCAATATTCTTCTGTGTCAGTAGCTTTTCCCAGGCCAGGCTCGTAATTCAAACCTGGAACAAAAACCGGAATGAGTCAGGGAAAAAAATGACAAGATGATGTTTTTTTTATCCTTAGAAATCGAACAATGTAATTATCTATACTGCTCTTGTCCTACGCCAGAAGGTAGTCTTTTTTACCTGTACGTTGTGCCAAGCCCTACCGATACGTTGGAATCAGATCCAATAAACTTAAACATCCAACATCAAATTCCCATGACAAATCGGATAAACTAACAGAATTTCTAGAAAATTAAGTCATCAAAACATCATAGTGTCACAAACCTATTCGCCATTCAGGCTAGAAACAAAGAAACTTATAATTTCTAGCTCTGGAGGACCAAAAGCACCAAAAACAGATGTCTTGGTCAGACTTCAATGTCACTTGATGTGTCCGTCGATTGACATCGATTGACGGCGGTCGACTATGTGTGGACAGTGGACACATCTTAAAACTTATTCACATGCCACAAGAAAGTCTAAAGGGCTTCACAATCCCTATCCAACTTGTCGTATCGCACTACCCGAAGTGTGGGTCGAAACATGAAACACGATTTACTTCTAACTCCATCAGAAACCACGAGTTTCAAATCAAAAAACTCAATTCTAAACCAACTTGGTAACCCAATGAAAACTACTTAGGTTACTTCGTGGATCTCCAGTTACCGTACCTAGGGAAATCCAGACGGATTGAATTGATTGTAGATATTCAAGAAGAATATCAAAAAAACCAATACCACTGGAGAAATAATAAAAAAGATAGGTAGATACCTAAAACAAATCTATAGATAATAATATCTAACAAACATACACACTTACCCTCCCAACTACTTCAAACAATAATTTCATTTGAAACACAATATTGGTGATTATGGTATAAAAGACCTACTAAAATATTCCACATACCCAGAATTTATACAAAAATAGAAAGTAATATACTTAAAATACAAACCCATTTTTTTTTTTTTTGTTAAAATCATTAGGTAGGTTTATTCATATCGGGCTAATTTGCTAAATAATAGGTATATTTCAGGGACATTCTAGCTAGATTCTACATCTACCCATACCCAGCAATTCCAGTTTCCACATACCTACATAGTTCACTATAAATTCGAAAGAATAATTTTATATTCACCATCTACCTAAAGCAATTGTGATTTCATACTATGATAATAGCAATTTATATCGTAAAAAACTCAAATACCAATTCTGATGATAAACACATAAAACTATAAACTTCTATAGCTTCATAGGTAATCTTTAGGTAAATACTTCCCTTTAACTACCTTTAAAATATAAATTTAATTGATTACCTACCGATTCTTTTGACGGTCTTTTCTTTTGAACCCTCGCCTCGGTTCTAGTTACCAGTTACCATAATGTGAACCTAATCAATTGAATTTTGGGAAATTGTTTGAGAGGAAGAGAGGCGTGAGCTCATAATGGTTTCTGCTCTACACTGATATGAGTTCCGGATCAATATTGAAAAATAATAGTAGTAATAATAACAATAAAACAGTAATAGTAATAATAATAAATTAGTAATACTAAAGATCTCCTCATATGGGCGATCACCAGGCGTAAGCGCCATTAGGTACCTACCGATTTAATTGATTGATGGGATTCTCTCGTCTCTCTTCGATTATCTCCATATTCATCCATATAGGTATCTACATAATAATCCATAACCTTCTCTGTTTTTTCTCTTTCAGGCTTCATCTCTCTTCATGTTCCTGAGCTACGACCTAAATTGATTATCATGAATAAAAAAACTCTGTATTCGTGTATTCCGAAATGTAAAATGAATATCATTAATAATTTCCATGTGCAGATAGAATTTAATATTTGATTTTTTAAAACGTTTGGTACTTGTATAATAAAAAAACTCTGTATTCGTGTATTCCGAAATGTAAAATGAATATCATTAATTTCCATGTGCAGATAAAATTTAATATTTGATTTTATAAAACGTTTGGTACTTGTATTATTCAATATGAAAAAGATTGAGTTTCAACATTAACGTACCTAGGTATTTTGAATAACAAATTAGGGTTTGCTTGTGTGATAATGCTGCGGATTGTTTAATACATGATTGCTTGTTCTGTGGTTGTTTCATTTAGCTTTCAGATTATGTAAATACATAGGTAGAAGTGCACATAGCAAAAGTAAAATTTAACATACTCGTACACGTACATTCCACATACGCTTGTGTTTAGGTACAAGTAAGTACCATTGCTTGTTCTGTGGTTGTTTCATTTAGCTTTCAGATTACGTACATACATAGAAGTGCACGATTTCATAGCAAAAGTAAAATTTAACATACACGTACATTCCACATACGCTTGTGTTTAGGTACAAGTAAGTACAATGAGAAATACCCTTCCAGGCAAAGGATCACCAGAACATTTATTTTCCTTTTCAAAGGATTATCGGCCGTGATGTTCACACCAGATTTTTTACATAAAGCTAAATCAAAATTTTGAAGGTGTACCTTCAAAATCAAGCCCCCCCAAAATTTTAGGCAAGAACCGCCTATGGGATTGTTTAATACATGATTGCTTGTTCTGTGGTTGTAGCTTTCAGATTACGTACATACGATTTCATAGCAAAAGTAAAATTTAACATATACGTACATTCCACATTATACGCTTTTGTTTAGATACAAGTAAGTACAATGGATTGCTTGTTCTGTGGTTGTTTCATTTAGCTTTCAGATTACGTACATACATAGAAGTGCACGATTTCATAGCAAAAGTAAAATTTAACCTATACGTAGGTACATTCCACATACGCTTGTGTTCAGGTACAAGTAAGTACAATGAGAAATACCCTTCCAGGCAAAGGATCACCAGAACATTTATTTTCCTTTTCAAAGGATCATCGGCTCATAAAATGTCTTTCATGTGGTAGCCAAATCTTTTCAACGTCCAGTCACAAAATATTGTAACAAAGAGGGAAAAGTTTCCACACAGACTCAAAACCAATACCTGTGGTAGCCAAATCTTTTCAACGTCCAGTCACAAAATATTGTAACAAAGAGGGAAAAGTTTCCACACAGACCCAAAACCAATACCTATAGGTATGTACATTGATTGTAGAGTATACTGTGGAGTTTTGTCTAGCACTTCTTGGGGTGCGTAACCTATGGCAAAATTTCACGAAACCGCCATCGCCATCAGGAAATTCCCATCACCTCTTGACCTGGAAGAAGAGTTAGCACCTGAACTTCACATTCAACCACCTGAAGTTCACTTTCAACCACCTGCAGTTTACTTCCAACCATCTGAACTTCCCCAAGGTCACATCATTTCTGTGGAAAGGTCACATCATTTCTGTGGAAATTGAACATTCCCTTAATAAGTACAACCAGGTATACTTATACTGTCTTTATTACATGGTACGGTCTTCTAGATGGATGACTTGAAGACCTCTCAGAACGAGCTAATGACACCCGCCATCGCCATCAGGAAATTCCCATCACCTCTTGACCTGGAAGAAGAGTTAGCACCTGAACTTCACATTCAACCACCTGAAGTTCATTTTCAACCACCTGCAGTTTACTTCCAACCATCTGAACTTCCCCAAGGTCAAGGTCACATCATTTCTGTGGAAAGGTCACATCATTTCTGTGGAAATTGAACATCCCCTTAATAAATACAACTAGGTATACTTATACAGTCTTTATTAGATGGTACGGTCTTCTAGATGGATGACTTGAAGACCTTTCAGAACGAGCTAATGACACTAATGGTTATTGGTCATAATCCCAATACCTAATGAGCGATAATGTTATGTGTGAACAATATCCCAGCATTTCCTGCCCACATACCCACTCTCTCCACTCTGAGAACTAAGGAACTGGCTTGACACTGAACCTACCCAGTGAATTCATTACCTAGTAACAACGTATTGAATTCATTACCTCGCAGACTACTTAGCATAAGTGACTCGGCGCACAAAGTGTAGAAATGTGCATGAAAAAAAAAAAAAAAAAAAAAAAAAAACGGGTAAAAAGGTTTGAAATTAGAAGGGAAAAATAAAAAAAAAAAAAAAAAAAAAAATGTACGTGTACAATGATTGTACATTAGAAGGCATAAGTACATTGGTAATTGAATAATTACCATGTCCATTACATTAGTAATACTTAAGAGCGTGCTGGTTAGGCTCAGTATTCCGTATTAATCATGTACAGGGTGGTGGATTGGTGGAAATGGATTTTCCGAGTGAAAAAAGAGCGTCGATTAGTCTGTGGTTGGTGGGACGAAACGTTTTAAGGCAGCGATTTCCAACTAGCGGCCCGAAAATTTAGCACCCACCCCCCTATCCCCTCAAAAAAATCCTGTGTATGTGGCCCGCGAAGTACCTGCCAATGTAGCATGTGACCCGCATACACATGGAAGTTGGAAATCCCTGGTTTAAGGCTTTCAAAGAGGCTGAATAATGATGAAAGACCTTTAAATCTGTCTCATAAATGCTGAAAAAAAATAATAATAAATAAATAAAATAAATGGCAGTACCTATAGGTTCGTATACCTACCTATAAATATGCGAGCAAAAAATTACAAACTTCCACCAAGGCTTGATACTAATGCCAATTTAGCATAGCGTAACGTCGAATGGAACAAGCTCGTGGTATGTGGCATTATGTAGGTGCCAGCACAGATGTTGGAAAGGTTTTTGGGTTCCCCAGCTCCTTCTGGGTGTAAAGTTCACCATAATATCAACACCCATTAACCCTTTGGGTAGTTTGAGGGCTGTTTCTCTCATATTGAGAGACGGCCACTTTCCTGAGCAATTATGCCTGAACTTAGCAAGGGACAACATTTACATGGTTGTCTGATTTTCTTGCAATATGAGCGATGTGAACCCCTATTTGAAATGACTTTTTGTGTGACTTTTTTTCACACATTGACAATCTTGTAGCCGGCCTAGTTAGCTTGGAGGGAGCTTGTTTGCCTTGTGAGTGCTAGGTCTCTCGGGTTCAATTTCCGCCTGGGGTGAGATTTTTCCTAAGCAAATGAGTTTTTTCTCTCTAAAAGGGCTGATTTTTTCCTATCCTGTCTTTCTTCTCTCTTTGATTTTGGGACGATAAGAGCTTTGTAGTTACAGTTCCGCCTATCAAACCTCTAATAGGGAAAAATCTTTGTACTATGGTCCCTGGGGATAATTGCCATTTTAGTCTTGGCACACAAAGTGTTAAGCTACGGCAGTTGTTTTCTAGTGGAGGTGTTATTGTGCTGTCAACAAATAACTAACTGACCAACAAATTGCTGTTGGCCTTGTAGCTTGTAACATGGTAGCGTGCGTAAGACTGTTCCTTGCTCATAGTTTAGGCTGAATTAGACAGGCATTTAGCCTCGGAGATTATCTTAGGTAGCGGAAACATTGTTATCTTTTTAGCTGTTCTTAGGGGGGGAAAAAATAAAAATAAATAATTATAGGTAGTTACATTGGTACCTACTTTTGGATTTCAAAGCTGTCTGAGTGATTCCGGCATAATTGATGGCTGTCTCAGAAAAAAGTGATCTTGTGCTGAAATGTGTATCGAGGATACGGTACTCTTGGACATTTCGTGCACTGTGCTGGTAAAGTTACATGTTTGCTGATGTATTGTATGCGTCCTGAATCTGGTACTCCTCCAGCTGTGTCCTGACTCCTGGCGTATAATTTCGTTACACTCTACATGTATGCCCTGACGTAGCAGTATGGAACTTGAAACTCTCGTCACTGGTGAATGCCATTTGGGATTGTATTCCATTTGACGACGTGCAGGCACAATGGCGGAGAATATAAGTACTCTCCTATGCACAAGCACACATTGTGTGTTATTACAAACCCGTATAATGCCATCCATGCCAAGCATACATTAGAATGCGTGTGTATGTACGGGGGGAATAAAAATCAAAATAATTTTATACAGAAAAGAATATTATTATGCGAAGCTTGTACTTGCTATTTCTAAGTATAGAAGAGAAGCATAATATACGTTCCTGTACGCTGTACGGGATTGAATGAATTATGTATTTTCCCCATTTGATACAGAAACGTATTTATTTTTTGGTGGATGTGAAAGATGGATAGATATTGATATTTTACAGACGTACTCACAACTCACAACGTTCTGAGAATTGAAAGGAAAAAATAAATTACATTACAACTAGGGTATGTAATAAGTAATGCCAAGTCTTGTCTTTCGATATATGGAAGAGATGACTGTGAACTGAATGAAATCGATTTAACTCGGTTACTAACACTCAAGAGCAGTTCTTATCTTTCTAAAAACAACTTACTTATCTGTAAAGATACATCATACCTATATCAACTAAACCTACACATATATTTTGTCTTTATCTGCAAGATAGAATTGTTTAGCAATCCATAAAAATTAAATATCTTTCAAGTATATTTTTGAAAAGTGTTCTTTCTTACCGCACATTAAGATTGAAGTGTATTAAATATCCATCCATTCTTAGCGTGACATTGTGAATGATTATGGTAGAAAATGATACGTAAATACATATATAATGTACGTATTTATATTTTTTTTATTTTACCTATATCTCTGTAAAAAAAAAAAATCTAATCCTCGGAATTTTAGCAGTGAATATTATCAAAGCAAATCATGAGATAATGTCACGGACCATTTACAATCATGACAAAAATAGCGAGACCGCATTCCAGATCCTGACCGAAGGACCAAAATATTGATAAAGAACAAGGAAAAGAAACCTACCCGCTAGCCAAGTCGGTAATTCCATACTTTTTTTACAACATGGTTACATACATACCCAGCATGTACCCATATAGATACATACCTACTCATATTTATCAGCTACCAATGTAAAAAAAAAAAAAAAAATATATAGCTTGCGGTGAAATTTGCCCTCAGCTACCTAATATGGGAAATGTGAAATTATTAAAACCAACAAAAGACTAAAATGCAAAATGTTAAACACACAACACTGAACCTAATCAACATAACCATTAATATTTCAAATGTCACCTCAGACATCAAAATTCAATCTTGGTAACCGAAAGAACCACGTAGAGAACGAAAACATACTCGGAGAGAGTTCTGCCTGAAACTGAATTTGGCAATCATGACATTCTTATCAGTACAAATTTAAAATCGATTCACGATAAATACATACATACTTCTATAGATGTGAGATAATATAATTATTAAAGAAAATATAGGTAGATAATTATGTCCTTATACCTTCAATTTGACATGACTATGACCTACTTAATCGTACTTATGAGTTCGATAATAACTATCGACGAGTATGTACCTAATTTAATCAGATAATAATTATCTAAAAATAAAAATAATGTGTTCACACACAACCAATAATAAAATTATGAGCTGTAAAAAAGGTATTCGATTTCTTCGTCTTCTTCTCTTATTTTTACGAATTTCCGGTTCCCACCTTGTTTAAAGCCATCATGTTTATTACATCTTCATCACCATCATTGATCTTCATTGAATGATTCTTGTTTCATCATAATGCTTCTACTTCTTCTTCTTCTCCTTCTTCTTTTTCTTCTTCTTCTCTTCTTCTCTTATTTTTACGAATTTCCGGTTCCCACCTTGTTTAAAGCCATCATGTTTATTACATCTTCATCACCATCATTGATCTTCTTTGAATGATTCTTGTTTCATCATATGCTTCTACTTCTTCGCCCTCGTATTCTTCTTCGTCTTCTTCTTTTTCTTCTTCTTCTTCTTCTTCTTCCTCCTAACCTTGTTATTCTTCAACACTGTCATTATCATCATCATTTTGTGATTGCACTCTCACTATAAGAAAACATTATTATTTTCACTGCTGTTGTTGTTATCATTTCATCATGTTTATTACATCTTCATCACCATCATTGATCTTCATTGAATGATTCTTGTTTCATCATAATGCTTCTACTTCTTCTTCTTCTTCTTCTCCTTCTTCTTCTTCTTTTTCTTCTTCTTCTTTTTCCTAACCTTGTTATTCTTCAACACTGTCATTATTATCATCATCATTTTGTGATTGCACTCTCACTATAAGAAAACATTATTATTTTCACTGCTGTTGTTGTTATCATTCTGGTTCTTGTTGTGTAGCGCTCTCCGTTCATTCAATTATAATTTGTTCATCTCTTCACTTGCTCCATCTTCTTAATGTTCTTCATGCAGTGTGTTTGGCTTCACATTCAGTTTGTGTCATGTCATCCTCTCATTTAGCGTTTATTTATTGCCTTGTTCTTCTTGTTTCAGTTCATTGTATATTATTGTGAACACTACACGACTTGGCTATACGGTTTTTTTTGTATCCAACTATAAATGGTTCAGTACAAACTAGGTACTTATTTAGAACGGTTATTGAGGTTACTTTCCTTTGTATAACGTGAGTTTGCTATTGTGTACTTTAGAATAGAGCAGTTTCAGACAAGGTCTAGGTACGGGCTGTAAATTTTCAACATTGCGGTATGTTGCCATGAAATATCTATTATATGATAACGAGTTAGTTTTAACCAATGTATTGCGAGTCAAACATAATTACCCAAACCTATCGGGCAATTTTGGATTTTTTCATAAGGAAGATTTTTCATAGGCATGGGATTACCGCCTAGGTATAATAGAGGTCAGATTAATTACGTCAGGTTAAATGAGCACCTAATCTACCCAACTATGTATGCACAATGAAATTCCTACAACAATAAGACTATACAATTTAATAATATTACTACTGAAGTACTGAGTTGTGCAAAAAACCTTGTTCAAGATATAAAGTAGGCTTGTTTGTATGTTTGAATTAATTGTCTCGTGCTACCTGCGTAGGTTTGGAATGCCATTCTTCACTTGAGAGAATTTCCTTCAAAGCCTCGTGTATAATATTCGTAGTTATTTCGCTATCTGTTTCGCCTATTTTACATTAAAGCTTGTGCCACTCTCAATTTCCATACATTAGCATAAAAGTCTCACATGCTCTCGGTTCTATTATTACGGATATACCTAATACCTATATCTGTTACGAGGATCTGAAATATATTAAATCGTGCATTTAATAGCTCTCAGCCATACAAGAGCTTTATATCTTGCCTCAACTCGCTGTTCAGTTCACACAACCTTCTATTAAAATTGAATTTATATTATTTTTTATCAAAAAGTTTTATGACGCCCCCTTCTTCTCGTTCTACCCTGTAATGTGTGTTATTTTATTATTGCGTTTTTTGGATAATAAGTGGGTAGAGAGTATTACAAGTGACGTGTAATGGCTTTCAGGGGCGATGATGATGTTTGGGAGTTTGGCGTCTCCACTAATTCACTGGAACAGAGAAAATGATGTTTGGGAGTTTGGCATCTCCATTAATTCACTGGAACAAGGGCACCGATGTTTGGGAGTTTGGCATCTCCACTAATTCACTGGAACAGAGAAAATGATGTTTGGGAGTTTGGCATCTCCATTAATTCACTGGAACAAGGGCACCGATGTTTGGGAGTTTGGCGTCTCCACTAATTCACTGGAACAGGCTCGATTTCTTAACAAAATGGTTATTGTTTATAGTTTTCTTTCATCCTATATAGAAAAAAAGTCGATTGGATAAAATTTAATTTTGTGATTTTTCAAAGATTTTGCGTGGACGTTCCCTTCAGACAATTTGATTGAGAGGCGGAATTGGTGTTCATCATTTCTGGTGACGGCATAATAACAGAGCTCTGCAACCAATTGGTTCTTGGTGATTTTATGCTGAAATTGAGATACGGAGTGTTTTTAATAGCATCCCATGTTTTCGGGCGTTTAGCAAAGATTACTCATCTGTATTTTGATGACGAGCTAAAAAAGTTAACAGTTTGTTGTTTTCCGGGGTTATGCAATGAGGGATCTTCCCATCTGATTTCCAAGATGCGCTAAATGTGTTAACAGTATTTTTTAGGGTCGTAGGAAAGACGCACCATTGGCTTATTCCTTCAAGGGTTGTTGTACTTTATCAGAGTCATCAGAGAATGCGGCACGAACCATTTAAATGTTTAAATAAATTCTACACGTTGGTACACTGTACTGAGTATATCTATTCAGAAAGGAGGACTACCTTATTCTAAAAAAAAATAAATTTCAAATTCTAGACAGATACCTAATATAGGAAAAATCAGATTTTTTTCTAGCTTTATTAGAAAAGAAATTTTGTTTCAAAACTATAACGAACCATTAAGTAAATCAATACAATGAGATGCACTTAAGGTATTGATCATTACCTATTCCATAGGTATCGTCTTCTATTTCGTTCATTCTGCATTAACTGTCTTTTTTTTCGAACTAGTTACCTACCTATAAGAATGTATTAGTGTTATTCCTAAATTTTCTAGTCTTGCTAAAAGTGTTTCTAAAACTACCAATTATCTTATATTGTTGTATGTACGACTATCAGTAGGTATACAGATTAAAGCTTGATTGATAATAGTGTCTTTCCGGTATTGGAGTGTTGATTTATGAGTATCATTTATATTGCTCAGAGCCTTATCGACTCGGCTTGCATAAATGCATACATCTTCTTGTGCTTATTGCAATCAACATCATCTACTTACTATAATTTTGTGGGATTATTCCGATTTCTCCAAGTTTTCTGACGTCCAATTTTTTCTTTCTTGGACATCCTTTATTTGATCTTTTCCCTTCTACATATGTAGGTACCTACTTCTTATAATTCATTTTTTATTATATTACACAAATAAAAAGATATCTGGCTGTCTATCTGTGGAAAAGGACGTTAGAATACTCGTGAATTCAGTTGGCATGCAATTTTCTATCCAGGCACCTAGTTGTTTAGATGAGTATTGTATCTACCACCACATTAATCTTGTCACTCAGACGCATGCAACTTGCAGCAAGTTTCAATCATGTTGTCGGAAATTAGTGCTCGTTTCAATTTGAAGTAGAGAGGGCAGATGGGAAAGGAGATTTCAACTTCAAACTCTGCCTAGGAGCTTTTTACTTGAGAAAATTACAAGACGAAGTGAAAACCGAAAGCTGAAAGTTTGAAAGTTTTTTGGGTCGAAATAATTTATGTTAGCATTTAGCTATGTTATTAACTTTTACCAAGGATTGTCATGTCGGGAATGGTTTTAAATTTCTTGATTTATTATTCTCCGTTTGTTTTGTTTCTTTTTTCTGTTTCTTCTTCTAAGCTTGAAATTCTCACTCTCTTGAAAGAGACGAATTATTGTCTGGGATAAAGTTTTGTAGGTTCTTGCCTTGTACGAGTATAAATCCATTATTTATTTAAGTTTAAGATAAGAACGTAAATTCTACCCGAAACTATCCCTGTCTATTGTGGTTATGTTGCTTAGGGTTTAAAATAAAATAACAGGAGCAGGAAATTCAAGATAAAATCATCCGTAACAATTTAACAATTGAAGAATTAAAGACTTGGAGAATATTGATATTGCTAAGGAGCTACTTATTCAAAATACTTTTCAAATGGCAAATACCCATTACAACTGATAGATATCTACTGAGTCCTCTCCAATGCTACACCATGCCTACTGATTTCCTCACATCTTTCATTCCAACTTCCAGGACTCAAAATCACAACCGTATTCATCATCGTACCTTACAAATCCCACATCTCATCTTACCTCGGTATTAAATTTCATCAAAGATAAACAACATCGCCCCCCGAGGAGATGAAAAAGAAAATCTCCCAACGAAGAAAAAAAAATGTATGAAAAGAAACTTTATATATTTTGTAAAAAAAGAGATACATCCGAAAAGGAAAGAGAAAATATACCTACCTCTATTCAGAAAATCAAGTTTGAGAAGAGATAGGGTCAGATTTGTGTTGAATAGGATGGACATTGGATGAGGGGAATATTAGGATGGGAGAACTGTATGGAATAGATAAATTATAATTTCATGGAATAATGTGTGTTATTAAATTATGATGGAATAATGCTAATGAGTTTTTTGTGTAGCTACTCCGCCCAGAAAATAAGATGAAGTGGCATAACTAACGATTTTGCAAAAGAGTTACGAAACGTTGAAACATGAAGGAAATAAAAGCATTGGTGAGATTTCTATAATTTCTACATTACTTTCTGTATTATATATTTATATTTAGAAATCAGATATACCTTCAAGTTACAATAAAATCATTGGAGACTGTAATGCCTTCGGGGCGGGGGGGGGGGGTCTGGATGTCCCGGGAGGCATAATCAGGTCATCCTGTTATCAAAGGATATACGGCAAGGTCCCTGTATGTGATAACGCCAGAGGATATGGAGAGGCGTTAGTTGTTGCAGATAGCGGATTTCCCACAGTACAAAGAGAACCATAGCTAACAGTAGATGATGTGGTCGGGATTGCAATTCAAAGTCTATCGGCAAAAATAAAACATCTTTACAACACACACAACACTCTTTATAATTGGCATTATGTTCAATATGCCTGATGACAAAATGAATGAAACGAGGCAGACAGATGCGAAAAAAAAACGTAATATCCGGCAATTCAGTGAGTGCGGTAGCAAACCTAATCAAATCATGAGAAACATTTTCAAAATAGTACTGAACTATAACATAAAATATCAAGAGATTAGAAAGTACAACGACATGGATAAAACATGACATTTATGAAAAATTGAAATGACTTCAGCAGAGATTTAAAAGCAGAGGGAAAAAAATGTATAAAGTTATTCGTTCTGAAATCTCAAACGAGCGGATCGTAAAAACACAAAATAAAAAAGCTTTGGATAAAAGTTTCTCGAGAGTTCATAAAATCATAAATAAAGATTCAAAAAGGAAAGATAAAATCCGATGAAAAACTTGAGGGACATGTCAGAGGCAAAACAACATCACATCAACACAAGGCGTTCCATACTAATGGCTAAATAATGTAACCTTAATGACAGACTATAAAATACAAGACGTGAAATACATGCATTGTAAGCTGATGATGATAAGAACTCACGACTATTTTAGTGTTAGTGTGTTTAAAGCATGTATTAGTAATTTAGTAATGCTCTAGCCAAGACCCAAGAAAACTTAGTAATGGGGGATAATCATTGTTTGGGGCAGTTTTTTTCATTCACCTTGTTGGTTGAATTCCATGTCAAATCAGACTCACGACTATTTTAGTGTTAGTGTGTTTAAAGCATGTATTAGTAATTTAGTAATGCTCTAGCCAAGACCCAAGAATACTTAGTAATAGGGGATAATCATTGTTTGGGGCAGTTTTTTTCATTCACCTTGTTGGTTGAATTCCATATCAAATCAGGGTTTAATTTTGATTACCTAGATCTTAGAATAATGTTCAAATTCGTAGGGATGTTGAGAACATTGATTCTACCAAGCGTGAAACGTTTACCCTCTCGGTCCTCTATGACGTTAGCATAAAAGATAATAAGGATGATAATTACCTATCGTACTTACCTATAAAAGGCTCTTGTGAAATCCTCTTGGTAACATCCTATGTACAAGTACTTTATCACAATACTGTAAAACCGCATATCCTTCGTTGTCTTGACCTAACATTTCAGTTGAGATTATGCTCTTGCTCTTCAAAACTCCATTTGAAGTGGTTATTCTCTTTTCCTTCATACAAGTCAGATCCACCAACCTCTCCAGTTGTCTATTAAAAGCAGTGGTGGTGATTTTCTATTCTCAAATGATGATGAACATCACGATTCCAATAGGTATATTTATGTAGGTACTGAGATCAAATCAACTTCACCACGACCACACCATCATTCCAAAGAAATAAACCACGAGCACTAATGAAATAAAATGAGAATTACTGCGTTGAGAAAAGAAAAAGGAGGAAAAAATGATGACGAAGAATACCCATGTGTCATTCATAAATATTGGGAGGGACTAAATTATATTTCAGAGAATTTCTTTACGAAGCTGACACGAAAATACGACCATGGAACGAATGATACATTAATAATGGATAGGAAATAAAAATCTTCCATGTCAGCAGCATGGGGTAGAAAACATTGGAGACTATCTACTGGAAATGTATAAGAACAGATTGAAATCCCTACATTATGCGTTTCGAGATGTCAGATTCCATTCAAAACAGATTTCATTGTCTCTCTGAAGCTGGGATGTAATGTATCACAAACAGTTCTCTGCCATCTGATTATCATTTTAGTTGGAAACACATTTTCTTTATTGTTTGTTGTATCTGTTGTTGTTGATGTTTTTGTTGTTAGTGCCTAGGAGGAATATCGCCATGGTCTGTTGTGCTTTGATAACATTGTCGTTGTCTAGATTGTTCTTTTGTACTTTTTTGTTGTTAGTGCCTAGGAGGAATATCGCCATGGTCTGTTGTGCTTTGATAACATTGTTGTTGTCTAGATTGTTCTTTTGTACATTTTTTCCACGTAGTGATACCGATGATAACAGAAATCCCATGTCCAATGATGAGACCAGGATGTTGTTGGCTTTTATCTAGATACCGATGATAACAGAAATCCCATGTCCAATGATGAGACGAGGATGTTGTTGGCTTTTATCTGATTGCTACTATACACCATATTGCGCATGTTCTTGAAAATGTACTTCAGTCTACCTTGCTGAAATCTCTGCTAAGGATGTTGTTGGCTTTTATCTGATTGCTACTATACACCATATTGCTAATGTTCTTGAAAATGTACTTCAGTCTACCTTGCTGAAATCTCTGCTAGCACCATGGTATGGGTATGGATGGGTAATGGTTTCGTTATCCGCAATATCGTGTTCAATATTCTTCTTGAAATGACTTCGCTACACAGAATGATGTGGAATAAGATAGCTAGGAACATTCCGATTGTGAAGAAACAATGCGTTTTGGGACATTACACAATCGTGTATTATGAAGATATGATAATTTTGTTAACATTAGATATTATTTATAATATACCGATGATAACAGAAATCCCATGTCCAATGATGAGACGAGGATGTTGTTGGCTTTTATCTGATTGCTACTATACACCATATTGCTCATGTTCTTGAAAATGTACCTACTTCAGTCTACCTTGCTGAAATCTCTGCTAGCACCATGGTACCCCTCTGCTCTACCTACACGCCATGTCAAGTAATTAATACTTTCCAGCCAAACACATTTACATTAATCCAATTCTCTTAATCAACCATTTGAATCAAGGCATGGAGAAGATTGCTTGCGATAGTAAATGCCAAGTTTTGTCTTGGTGAGGATTTACTACACGAGATGTTGTCAATCCAGTGAGTTGTGAGTCTAGGAAAGTTACCATGAAGCAACGGCTCGAACTTTATTCCCTATTTCGTTTCGTGTTCATCAGTTCATCCCATATTTATGTGCTCAACATTATTTTCTTGTTGGTACGTATCCAATAAAAGTTTTATAGGTAACTAATTCCTAAAGAACAGAAATAATGTACTTATTTTCGATGTAATTTATCGGCTACCATATCCATATTGAACGAGAAATCCATTCAGACAGGTATCCAATCAAAATGTATTACAGTCAATAATTCAAGATGATGCATTAGTCTGTTCAAGGCCGGAGTGCTAGTAAGTTTGGATACAGACAGTCATTTCAATTAGACCCGCCACGTCAGGGTCGACTGATTTTGAAGGTATGCTCAGGACCTTAGGATGAGGTATACTCTAGACCTCAGGGGCCAATTCCTGAAAGATGATGTTCTGGGATAATAATACTAACACCCATATTTATGAACAAAATGCTGGCTCTTAAGTTCGTGCCAAGCATAGTCTCAAGGCATTTGATTGGTCAATTTTGACTTGAGACTGATCTAAGAACGATCATTCTTGTTCATAAATACGAATCTTAGTTACATACTACTAACTACATGGGTTCATTTTCAAACAGATTATCTTATTGTATGGAAAAGTTTACAGAGATCTAGGTACTCCGTTTAGGGCATTCCGAAAAAAATTCAAATTAGTCTGTTCAAGGCCGGAGTGCTAGTAAGTTTGGATACAGACAGTCATTTCAATTAGACCCGCCACGTCAGGGTCGACTGATTTTGATGAGGTATGCTCAGGACCTTAGGATGAGGTATACGTATACTCTAGACCTCAGGGGCCAATTCCTGAAAGATATGATATTCTGGAATAATAATACTTAGTTACATACTACTAACTACATGGGTTCATTTTCAAACAGATTATCTTATTGTATGGAAAAGTTTACAGAGATCTACTCCGTTTAGGGCATTCCGAAAAAAAATCAAAT
Organism: Diaphorina citri; assembly: GCF_000475195.1. Lineage (NCBI taxonomy): Eukaryota > Metazoa > Arthropoda > Insecta > Hemiptera > Psyllidae > Diaphorina > Diaphorina citri. Next base: position 53,526 of record NW_007377900.1, on the reverse strand, counting down.
GTTATACCGCACCACCATTTTATCACTAACTTAATCACTGAAATGTTATGAAGAGTTCAGACAATTTGATTGAGAGGCGGAATTGATGTTCATCATTTCTAGTGACAGCATTATAACAGAGCTCTACAACCAGATTGGTTCTTGGTGTTTTTATGCTGAAATTGAGATGGCTTAATTGTTATTGTTAAGCTGTGGATTGGAGATAAAAAATTATTGTCAGCGTTTAGACGTGACATTTCCTTCAACATTTTTTTTCTTCTCTTTATCTTTACAATGTTTTCTCTGTAATACTAACTAAACATACATGTTCTAACGTCATACATAGCGTACGTGTAGCTATGTCATGTAGCGTGATTAGCTTAATTGTTATTGTTAAGCTGTGGATTGGAGATAAAAAATTATTGTCAGCGTTTAGACGTGACATTTCCTTCAACATTTTTTTTCTCTTTATCTGTACAATGTTTTCTCTGTAATAATAACTAAACATACATGTTCTAACGTCGTACATAGCGTGTAGCTATGTCATGTAGCGTGATTATAATGGCTGTAATAGTGTAATAGTAATACCTAGTCACAATGTTCCAATACTTGTACTCATGTTTTTCAATAGCAAATCTTTCTACGGGCTGGTTGTATTGACTATTGACTTATTGTTACTAAATAGGAAGCATACGTAGGTACCACATTAAAAAAAAAGAAAAAGAATAAGGCGCTTTAACATGTTAATGAATATCGTTCGCGCCGGGTCACGGTTATTTTATATCATGTGACATAGGTCTAAGTGTTGGAGGTACAGGAATAAAGATTCTATGCCGGCGGCATTGTCCTCCAGTGAGGGTGTAGTGTCAAGTGAGGTTCGGATATTTTCATGTTGGTGGCAGGATAGGATGTGGCGGACAGAGAGGGCAGTACCGCACTGACAGAGCGGGGGGTCTGTTTTGGTAAAGATGTGATTGTGAGTGAGGCGGGTGTGCCCGATCCTCATCCGCGTCAGGATAACTTCTTGGATTCTTTTATCCTGATTGCTGGTGGACCAATATTCAATGGTTGGTTTAATGGCCGTATTTTCAGCTTAAATACAAAAAAAGACAGCCATTTCACTGACAGAGCGGGGGGTCTGTTTTGGTAAAGATGTGATTGTGAGTGAGGCGGGTGTGCCCGATCCTCATCCGCGTCAGGATAACTTATTGGATTCTTTTATCCTGACTGCTGGTGGACCAATATTCAATGGTTGGTTTAATGGCCGTATTTTCAGCTTAAATACACAAAAAAGACAGCCATTCGGTATACCGCACTGACAGAGCGGGGGGTCTGTTTTGGTAAAGATGTGATTGTGAGTGAGGCGGGTGTGCCCGATCCTCATCCGCGTCAGGATTATAACTTCTTGGAGTCTTTTATCCTGACTGCTGGTGGACCAATATTCAATGGTTGGTTTAATGGCCGTATTTTCAGCTTAAATACAAAAAAGACAGCCATTCGGTACTATCTATTGGTAAATAAACTAGCCATAAATGATGTATTTGGTAATCTGATATTTCATTCAAATTGATGATCATTAAAAAAATGTTTGAGGAAGAGAGTCCTGAACCTAATCAACATAACCATTAATATTTCAAATGTCACCTCAGACATCAAAATTCAATCTTGGTAACCGAAAGAACCACGTAGACAACGAAAACATACTCGGAGAGAGTTTTGCCTGAAACTGAATTTGGCAATCATGACATTCTTATCAGTACCAATTTAAAATCGATTCACGATAAATACATACATAGTTCTATAGATGTAAGATAATATAATTGTTAAAGAAAATAAAGGTAGATAATTTTGTCCTTATACCTTCAATTTGACATGACTACCTATGACCTACTTAATTTTCAATTTGACTATGACCTACTTAATCGTACTTATGAGTTCGATAATAACTATCGACGAGTATGTACCTAATTTAATCAGATAATAATAATCTAAAAATAAAAATAATGTGTTCACACACAACCAAAAATAAAATTATGAGCTGTAAAAAAGGTATTCGATTTCTTCGTCTTCTTCTCTTGTTTCGCCTATTTTACATTAAAGCTTGTGCCACTCTCAATTTCCATACATTAGCATAAAAGTCTCACATGCTCTCGGTTCTATTATTTCGGATTGTTTCGCCTATTTTACATTAAAGCTTGTGCCACTCTCAATTTCCATACATTAGCATAAAAGTCTCACATGCTCTCGGTTCTATTATTACGGATATACCTAATACCTATATCTGTTACGAGGATCTGAAATATATTAAATCGTGCATTTAATAGCTCTCAGCCATACAAGAGCTTTATATCTTGCCTCAACTCGCTGTTCAGTTCACACAACCTTCTATTAAAATTGAATTTATATTATTTTTTATCAAAAAGTTTTATGACGCCCCCTTCTTCTCGTTCTACCCTGTAATGTGTGTTATTTTATTATTGCGTTTTTTGGATAATAAGTGGGTAGAGAGTATTACAAGTGACGTGTAATGGCTTTCAGGGGCGATGATGATGTTTGGGAGTTTGGCGTCTCCACTAATTCACTGGAACAGAGAAAATGATGTTTGGGAGTTTGGCATCTCCACTTATTCACTGGAACAGGTTTTATTATTGCGTTTTTTGGATAATAAGTGGGTAGAGAGTATTACAAGTGACGTGTAATGGCTTTCAGGGGCGATGATGATGTTTGGTAGTTTGTCGTCTCCACTAATTCACTGGAACAGAGAAAATGATGTTTGGGAGTTTGGCGTCTCCACTAATTTACTTGAACTTTGGCAATGATGTTTGAGAGTTTGGATCTCCATTAATTCACTGGAACAAGGGCACCGATGTTTGGGAGTTTGGCGTCTCCACTAATTCACTGGAACAGGCTCGACATCTCCATTAATTCACTGGAACAAGGGCACCGATGTTTGGGAGTTTGGCGTCTCCACTAATTCACTGGAACAGGCTCGATTTCTGTTTGGCTTCACATTCAGTTTGTGTCATGTCATCCTCTCATTTAGCGTTTATTTATTGCCTTGTTCTTCTTGTTGCAGTTCATTGTAGATTATTGTGAACACTACACGACTTGGCTATACGGTTTTTTTTTGTATCCAACTATAAATGGTTCAATACAAACTAGGTACTTATTTAGAACACATTGCAATTTATTATGAAAAGCCTTTTGTATTGCCTGTACCTTTGTATAGCCTGCCAATACTAGTGTATTTATCATGTATGCCAACTCTAATGTTGCTCGTAGATTAGTTATTGGCATAGAATAAGTAAATCAATACAATGAGATGCACTTAAGGTATTGATCATTACCTATTCCATAGGTATCGTCTTCTATTTCGTTCATTCTGCATTGACTGTCTTTCTTTTGAACTAGTTACCTACCTATAAGAATGTATCAGTGTTATTCCTAGATTTTCTAGTCTTGCTAAAAGTGTTTCTAAAACTACCAATTATCTTAAATTGTTGTATGTACGAGCTACGAGAGTTTTATGGAAACAGGATAACTGATCTACCTACGATCCTTTCAAATTAACCCTGAGCTTAGAAATTCAATACAAGACCCTATACATGTACGTACGAGTATTATATTGGATACAACTAGGTATACATATTCTGTGATTTATGTGTGTAGCTATATATTGTATTTCAGGCACAATGCTTTGATTGGAAACTTCCTTTTTCTGAGAATCCGTAACATCCACTAGCAAATTAAATAAAAACTTTTCGTTCTATCATAAACACAGCGTTTATTTATTGCCTTGTTCTTCTTGTTGCAGTTCATTGTATATTATTGTGAACACTACACGACTTGGCTATACGGTTTTTTTTTTGTATCCAACTATAAATGGTTCAGTACAAACTAGGTACTTATTTAGAACGCATTGCAATTTATTATGAAAAGCCTTTTGTATTGCCTGTACCTTTGTATAGCCTGCCAATACTAGTGTATTTATCATGTATGCCAACTCTAATGTTGCTCGTAGATTAGTTATTGGCATAGAATAAGTAAATCAATACAATGAGATGCACTTAAGGTATTGATCATTACCTATTCCATAGGTATCGTCTTCTATTTCGTTCATTCTGCATTAACTGTCTTTTTTTTCGAACTAGTTACCTACCTATAAGAATGTATTAGTGTTATTCCTAAATTTTCTAGTCTTGCTAAAAGTGTTTCTAAAACTACCAATTATCTTATATTGTTGTATGTACGAGAGTTTTATGGAAACAGGATAACTGATCTGCCTACGATCATTTCAAATTAACCCTGAGCATAGAAATTCAACACAAGACCCTATACATGTACGTATGAGTATTATATTGGATACAACTATACATATTATGTGATTTATGTGTGTAGCTGTAGCTGTAGCTATATATTGTATTTCAGGCACAATGCTTTGATTGGAAACTTCCTTTTTCTGAGAATCCGTAGCATCCACTAGCAAATTAAATAAAAACTTTTCGTTCCATCATAAACACAACAACATAACAACTAAGGTTTCATAATTATTCCCAGCATGCTGAGTACTGAGTAGCCATTCCTGCATAACTTGACACGACGGAGTCTGCTAGTAATTCAAGTTGAAAAGGAAAGCATAATTGTATTAAACTATATCAGAGCACCCATACAAAGTGCTCTAATGTGAAGTCACATGTGGAGTTCATGGTGACCTCATTAGGAAACCCAATACACAATACTCCAGGGGAGGAAGCAGAAAGAAACTGTCAGGGTCGGACTAGGAATTTTGCATGTTAGGAGGATTTCAAGTTAGCAGAATAGGACTGAAAAGTTCCATTACTCCAGCAGTCTAAACAAGTTCTCGCACATCATCAATCGTTGAACTAATGGCGTTTGGTGGAACTATTGGTTGCGCAGACCATGAGGGAGGTACCAAAAAGGACTAGAAAATGTCAAGAGAACTACCAAAGAGAACTGCGCAAGAATGTCAAGAGTTCGAAGCCCCGATCCGTTCTGCCCGGCCTACAGATATTAACACGAAATGCGGTTTTAATTTTTTTCTTTAATACAAACCTACCAGGTTGAGAGAACAATTCGTTATAAAAGACCTTGCTCAATGACCAAAAGGTACATAGTTACTTGCATACCTAATGAAACGGATGAAAATGTATTCCTTCCCGAAACACGACCACCTCTTCCACCCAAGCCCACTTGTATCGAGCCTAGTGTTGAACTATGTGTGTTGTATGTTGTGTGTGTGTGAAGCTACGTGAAATTCCGGCATGCAGCCCACTTGTATCGAGCCTAGTGTTGAACTATGTGTGTTGTATGTTGTGTGTGTGTGAAGCTACGTGAAATTCCGGCATGCTCATCATCAACATCATGAACATTGGCGTGCTCGGAACGGAAGTATGTTCAATAGAATTCACATAGCAGACAGGCCCCGTGATGCTAATGTCAGCGCCGCTCAAACTATTGGGGGACAATGAGGGAGTTTTACTTTCTGTTAAGCTGTGTCCCCGTCGATCGACGAGGTGAAGAGGTCTATGTAGTCGAGGCAGTGTGCGGTTTCAATCGACGTCGATCGACGCAATCGACCCTCGGAACGGAAGTATGTTCAATAGAATTCACATAGCAGACAGGCCCCGTGATGCTAATGTCAGCGCCGCTCAAACTATGGGGGGACAATGAGGGAGTTTTACTTTCTGTTAAGCTGTGTCCCCGTCGATCGACGAGGTGAAGAGGTTAATCTATGTAGTCGAGGCAGTGTGCGGTTTCAATCGACCTCGATCGACGAAGTCGACTCTCGGAACGGAAGTATGTTCAATAGAATTCACATAGCAGACAGGCCCCGTGATGCTAATGTCAGCGCCGCTCAAACTATGGGGGGACAGTGAGGGAGTTTTACTTTCTGTTAAGCTGTGTCCCCGTCGATCGAAGAGGTGAAGAGGTTAATCTATGTAGTCGAGGCAGTGTGCGGTTTCAATCGACGTCGATCGACGAAATCGACCATGTGTGGACACAGCTTTACATTAGTTATTGGGATTAGAGAACCTTACGGGTATCCTTTTCAATTATTAGAAAGTGATGGAATACGTCCAAATTTTCAAAGTCGGGAAATGGTTGGAATTTTTCGGTTTTCCGACCCATGAGTCCAAAAAAAGTAGGCTTTTCTATGTTGTATAGGGAAAAGGCATTGAAATAAAGAATTATATGCTGCATAATTATTTTTGCCTTTTATTCTTCATTGTTCAGCGCTGCAATGGTATACGAATTGTCCTTTTTGTATTGGCAATTTGGTATGGTGCAAAACTGTGTAGGTATCGAATTGAAATAAAGAATTATATGCTGCATAATTATTTTTACCTTTTATTCTTCATTGTTCAGCTCTGCAATGGTATACGAATTGTCCTTTTTTTGTATTGGCAATTAGGTATGGTGCAAAATTGTGTAGGTATCGAAAATTACTATTGTCTTGTTTGCTGACAATAATATTTTGGATAGCCACCATCGGTTTTTAAGGGATCCTGACCGAAGGACCAAAATATTGATAAAGAACAAGGAAAAGAAACCTACCCGCTAGCCAAGTCGGTAATTCCATACTTTTTTTAGATACATGGTTACATACATACCCAGCATGTACCCATATACATACCTACTCATATTTATTAGCTACCAATGTAAAAAAAATATAGCTTGCGGTGAAATTTGCCCACAGCTACCTAATATGGGAAATGTGAAATTATTAAAACCAACAAAAGACTAAAATGCAAAATGTTAAACACACAAGAAGGTTTGGTTCTATAATAACAGAGAACGAAATAATGCTACAAAACATAAAAGTTATTTATGCGTCTACGTTGTTAATTTATCTGGTACATGACAATGCATAACAAATAATAATTTAATTATGCATTCAGTCGATGTTTTTTCAAGTACTTGAGTACACACGCTATTTTCTACTTTGAACAGAGAACATCTTTACATCATCGCTTTTAAGTTGAAATTAAAAACTTTGCGCTCGAAATTTGTAATAATGTAAAAAGCATTAAGGGAGAAGAGAGAGAAGTCTTTAAAATAAATGAGATTTTGCCAATTTGGCAGCGTCGTATTTTCTGCTTCAATATAAGAACTTCTAGCAAGTCTTGTCCTAGTACATGATTAATAGTGTAGAGAGGCGAGGGAACGTGGCAACTGGCAACCTTGGTGTTAAAACTTTATCATTATCACTTTAGCAATCCAAAGGGAAGTGTTTAAATTGTAGTTGAATTTCTCACACATGTCATCAAACATCAAAGATAATTCAAGGAGATAAATTTAGAGAATCATGTGTGTATCTCCTTGTAATATTTTTTGTGCATATAAGTTCGCTCTATTATATCAGTTAGTAGTTTAAACTATGTAGTTTAGCATAAAATGCAGTCTCGTAACTCTCGTAAATTATCTAGAGGTCTGCAGTGACTGCAGTTCGAGTCCCCAAATAGACGTAAAATTAGAGCATTCATTAAAAATGTCTCGCAAATTTTAATGTATTATTCAAAACAGAGAGCTCGATCCATAATGTCATTTACCTCTACTGAAATATCTCTTGACAAACTCCCCTTTGTATTATGTAATCCAGAACTTTACAACGAGTGTCTACAAAATTGTTTACAAAAACTTTTTTTTTACGCTCGTTCCATGTTATTTCAAAACCTAAAATGTCAGACATAAAGTTTGACTACGGAAGGTATGTTTGGCGGAGTTCGGGCTTTTCAAAATGAAGTTAATTTACATTTGTGTTGTGTTCAAATAATGGGACTTGTATTCTATATTGTTATTGAGGTTACTTTCCTTTGTATAACGTGAGTTTGCTATTGTGTACTTTAGAATAGAGCAGTTTCAGACAAGGTCTAGGTACGGGCTGTAAATTTTCAACATTGCGGTATGTTGCCATGAAATATCTATTATATGATAACGAGTTAGTTTTAACCAATGTATTGCGAGTCAAACATAATTACCCAAACCTATCGGGCAATTTTGGATTTTTTCATAAGGAAGATTTTTCATAGGCATGGGATTACCGCCTAGGTATAATAGAGGTCAGATTAATTACGTCAGGTTAAATGAGCACCTAATCTACCCAACTATGTATGCACAATGAAATTCCTACAACAATAAGACTATACAATTTAATAATATTACTACTGAAGTACTGAGTTGTGCAAAAAACCTTGTTCAAGATATAAAGTAGGCTTGTTTGTATGTTTGAATTAATTGTCTCGTGCTACCTGCGTAGGTTTGGAATGCCATTCTTCACTTGAGAGAATTTCCTTCAAAGCCTCGTGTATAATATTCGTAGTTATTTCGCTATCTGTTTCGCCTGTATGTACGAGAGTTTTATGGAAACAGGATAACTGATCTGCCTACGATCATTTCAAATTAACCCTGAGCATAGAAATTCAACACAAGATCCTATACATGTACGTATGAGTATTATATTGGATACAACTATACATATTAGTATGTACGAGAGTTTTATGGAAACAGGATAACTGATCTGCCTACGATCATTTCAAATTAACCCTGAGCATAGAAATTCAACACAAGACCCTATACATGTACGTATGAGTATTATATTGGATACAACTATACATATTATGTGATTTATGTGTGTAGCTGTAGCTGTAGCTATATATTGTATTTCAGGCACAATGCTTTGATTGGAAACTTCCTTTTTCTGAGAATCCGTAGCATCCACTAGCAAATTACGGCAAGGTCCCTGTATGTGATAACGCCAGAGGATATGGAGAGGCGTTAGTTGTTGCAGATAGCGGATTTCCCACAGTACAAAGAGAATTATAGCTAACAGTAGATGATGTGGTCGGGATTGCAATTCAAAGTCTATCGGCAAAAATAAAACATCTTTACAAACACACAACACTCTTTATAATTGGCATTATGTTCAATATGCCTGATGACGAAATGAATGAAACGAGGCAGATAGATGCGAAAAAAAACGTAATATCCGTCAATTCAGTGAGTGCGGTAGCAAACCTAATCAAATCATGAGAAACATTTTCAAAATAGTACTGAACTTGTTATTGTTCATCTTTTGGCAATAACTAAACCTACGACGATTTAATTGAACTATCTACCTACCTATTCGATTGTGCCTAATTATACTATGAAATGTTATTTTACCTCCGTAGGTAGGTAGGTAGGTACTATTATACTATTAATATTATCTCAATGACATTACTGTGACTACTAAAAAGAGCCTAATACTCAGTAGATAATAGTAGGTACCCACTTGACGTTTTTGATAGAACCTATAGAAATCTTCAATATTGAATAAGTGTCTCGGAATATTTTTTTTTATGAATGGAAAAATTAAACGAGATTACGTCATCGTTCTATTGAAAAATTGTTGAAAAGAACACAACCTTCTTCTAGTCGAGCTGGAAAATATAATCAAAATAAATAGGTAATGCCTTTTATCTAATATTAGCACACAAAAAAATACTACTGAATATAATTCCCCGGCCATGTTTTAAATTATTATTCATTTAAATAGAAATTTGTTTTTGAAAGCCATTAATCAATCAATGTTCATAGTAATGGAACACAATTTATAACAATTGAAATAATAACCAGGCTTTGACATAGCAGAACGGATGAGAGCCTTGTGCTGACGTCAGAACTGCGCAATGTTTCTTCGTAAATTTATTACTGGGATAACAATATTGATTGTGCTCTAATGTTGAAATCTTGTTGAGTGATGAGATAGCATTGTCAGTTATAGGAGTCTACATCTAAGCCAAGATTCCTCAGGCAGTAAACATTAGGAAAGTTAAGTAAACATTTAAGCTTCACCAAGACAATCGTAAATTTATTACTGGGATAACAATATTGATTGTGCTCTAATGTTGAAATCTTGTTGAGTGATGAGATAGCATTGTCAGTTATAGGTTATAGGAGTCTACATCTAAGCCAAGATTCCTCAGGCAGTAAACATTAGGAAAGTTAAGTAGTTAAGTAAACATTTAAGCTTCACCAAGACAAATTCGTTGTGTACACCCCAGTAAAACTTGACCTTCAGACCTCTCGATGACTGCACAATGGGAAGTGTCTAACACAAGCAAATTTGATGATGATCAGTGAATTCTGTCTAAGGTGGTGCAAGGCACTGAGAACTCCACTTGACACTATTTTATCCACTTGGGGTTAACAATTTTTCACTTTGAAAATGTTTTGACGCGACCGTTATACTCGTACTCACCTTGGTCAAGCAAATTGTTATCTTTTATGATTTCAAGTCATAACTTTACAAATTGCCAAAATAGAGAGAAGTAAAGCGTGAAGTTCTTTCTGGAATAGGTCCCAGTAACGGTTGGGAATGACTGACGTCACATCTATCGTTTCCTAAAAAGTCTCGTCCAATGACAGCCAGACTCACGACTATTTTAGTGTTAGTGTGTTTAAAGCATGTATTAGTAATTTAGTAATGCTCTAGCCAAGACCCAAGAATACTTAGTAATGGGGGATAATCATTGTTTGGGGCAGTTTTTTTCATTCACCTTGTTGGTTGAATTCCATGTCAAATCGGGGTTTAATTTTGATTAGATCTTAGAATAATGTTCAAATTCGTAGGGATGTTCAGAACATTGATTCTACCAAGCGTGAAACGTTAGACCCAAGAATACTTAGTAATGGGGGATAATCATTGTTTGGGGCAGTTTTTTTCATTCACCTTGTTGGTTGAATTCCATGTCAAATCATGGTTTAATTTTGATTAGATCTTAGAATAATGTTCAAATTCGTAGGGATGTTGAGAACATTGATTCTACCAAGCGTGAAACGTTTACCTTCTCGGTCCTCTATGACGTTAGCATAAAAGATAATAAGGATGATTGTTGTTTGACGCATTAAGGAAAAGCTGTTCAAATCATTAAAAATTTCCGACTCACATCTTCGACCTTCAATTTCCGACTTCGACCGATATGCAATTGGCGAGAAAAATACTTCGATCTAGGGATGAGGTAGGTATGATATTTTAACGAGTAGCTTACGTAGGTTAGGAGTGCTAAGCTGCTATGGTATAATATGAATTGCAGAATTTTAGTACTTATACCTAAAGTTAATGTAAAAAAATTACCTACTTGATTTTTTTTTTTCAACATATGAGAGACATGGAAGAGAAAAGGAAACGTCAGTCCGATCAATGTTCCAAATTCAACACCATTCATTCTCTTAAATTCCCACTGACGAGGATTCCTCAAACGAAGATTTTTCCCAGAAGCAGGACACAATTGTAAAACTGTCGTTAAATTTATTTTCCTCATGACGAACATGTCCATGTTTTTATCGCGTCATTAAATATGCAAATAAATTGAAATGTCCCAGGAATGTCGAAATTCACAAGCGTCCTGCTGATATAACATTCATGTTATTATTCCTCCAGTGATGTTAGTGTTAGCTCTCATTCAAATCTGGTTACGTCTAAAACTCTCCAAGATAGACAAACAAGCTGGTTAATCTCTTATCTTAATCAACCATTTGAATCAAGGCATGGAGAAGATTGCTTGCGATAGTAAATGCCAAGTTTTGTCTTGGTTAGGATTTACTACACGAGATGTTGTCAATCCAGTGAGTTGTGAGTCTAGGAAAGTTACCATGAAGCAACGGCTGGTTTTATCGCGTCATTAAATATGCAAATAAATTGAAATGTCCCAGGAATGTCGAAATTCACAAGCGTCCTGCTGATATAACATTCATGTTGTTTATCGCGTCATTAAATATGCAAATAAATTGAAATGTCCCAGGAATGTCGAAATTCACAAGCGTCCTGCTGATATAACATTCATGTTTATTCCTCCAGTGATGTTAGTTTTAGCTCTCATTCAAATCTGGTTACGTCTAAAACTCTCCAAGATAGACAAACAAGCTGCTTAATCTCTTATCTTAATCATAAATTCAAATGTTAAACCGCACCACCATTTTATCACTAACTTAATCACTGAAATGTTATGAAGAGTTCAGACAATTTGATTGAGAGGCAGAATTGGTGTTCATTATTTCTGGTGACGGCATAATAACAGAGCTCTGCAACCAGATTGGTTCTTGGTGATTTTATGCTGAAATTGAGATGCGGAGTGTTTTTAATAGCATCTCATGTTTTCGGGCGTTCTTTTTATGCTGAAATTGAGATGCGGAGTGTTTTTAATAGCATCTCATGTTTTCGGGCGTTCAGCAAAGATTACTCATCTGTATTTTGACGACGAGCTAAAAAAGTTAACAGTTGTTTTCCGGGGTTATGCAATGAGGGATTTTCCCATCTGATTTCCAAGATGCGCTAAATGTGTTAACAGTATTTTTTAGGGTCGTAGGAAAGACGCACCATTGGCTTATTCCTTCAAGGGTTGTTGTACTTTATCAGAGAATGCGGCACGTACTTAATTCAGCTGTACTTGCAATTCCCTTATTTATTTTAATAATTGTTTCACTTGTATGTAAACAGCCTGCAACATCATACCCACTTCTCAGAAATGGGCCTCAGCTGCTCTGTGCTTACTAAACTATCAGTAGGTATTTTTTAGGGTCGTAGGAAAGACGCACCATTGGCTTATTCCTTCAAGGGTTGTTGTACTTTATCAGAGAATGCGGCACGTACTTAGTTCAGCTTTACTTGCAATTCCCTTATTTAATAATTGTTTCACTTGTATGTAAACAGCCTGCAACATCATACCCACTTCTCAGAAATGGGCCTCAGCTGCTCTGTGCTTACTAAACTATCAGTATACAGATTAAAGCTTGATTGATAATAGTGTCTTTCCGGTATTGGAGTGTTGATTTATGAGTATCATTTATATTGCTCAGAGCCTTATCGACTCGGCTTGCATAAATGCATACATCTTCTTGTGCTTATTGCAATCAACATCATCTACATATTATAGTTTTGTGGGATTATTCCGATTTCTCCAAGTTTTCTGACGTCCAATTCCTTCCATTTTTTTCTTTCTTGGACATCCTTTATTTGATCTTTTCCCTTCTACATATGTAGGTAGGTAGGTACCTACTTCTTATAATTCATTTTTCATTATTACACAAATAAAAAGATATCTGGCTGTGTATCTGTGGAAAAGGACTTTAGAATACTCGTGAATTCATTTGGCATGCAATTTTCTATCCAGGCACCTAGTTGTATAGATGAGTACCTATTGTATCTACCACCACATTAATCTTGTCACTCAGACACATGCAACTTGCAGCAAGTTTCAATCATGTTGTCGGAAATTAGTGCTCGTTTCAATTTGAAGTAGAGAGGGCAGATGGGAAAGGAGATTTCAACTTCAAACTCTGCCTAGGAGCTTTTTACTTGAGAAAATTACAAGACGAAGTGAAAACCGAAAGCTGAAAGTTTGAAAGTTTTTTGGGTCGAAATAATTTATGTTAGCATTTAGCTATGTTATTAACTTTTACCAAGGATTGTCATGTCGGGAATGGTTTTAAATTTCTTGATTTATTATTCTCCGTTTGTTTTGTTTCTTTTTTCTGTTTCTTCTTCTAAGCTTGAAATTCTCACTCTCTTGAAAGAGACGAATTATTGTCTGGGATAAAGTTTTGTAGGTTCTTGCCTTGTACGAGTATAAATCCATTATTTATTTCAGTTTGAGATAAGAACGTAAATTCTACCCGAAACTATCCCTGTCCATTGTGGTTATGTAGGGTTTAAAATAAAATAACAGGATAACAGGAGCAGGAAAGATAAAATCATCTGTAACAATTGAAGTATTAAAGACTTGGAGAATATTGATATTGCTAAGGAGCTACTTATTCAAAATACTTTTCAAATGGATATACCCATTACAACTGATAGATATCTACTGAGTCCTCTCCAATGCTATACCATACCGGATGTTGTTGGCTTTTATCTGATTGCTACTATACACCATATTGCTAATGTTCTTGAAAATGTACTTCAGTCTACCTTGCTGAAATCTATGCTAGCACCATGGTATGGGTATGGATGGGTAATGGTTTCGTTATCCGCAATATCGTGTTCAATACTATTCTTGAAATGACTTCGCTACATAGAATGATGTGGAATAAGATAGCTAGGAACATTCCGATTGTGAAGAAACAATGCGTTTTGGGACATTACACAATCGTGTATTACGAAGATATGATAATTTAACATTAGAAATTATTTATATATAGGTATATATAATAATAAAAAAAAATGGTTGGATCATTAAGTTTTTTCGCTTGAAATAATATAGAACTATAATGTCTACCCAACATATATTATTGAATCGTTTAAACTGTTTAAAGTTCACCAGAAATGTCAACGCTAAAATAAAGACAACACTGACAGTCCATGGTTGAATTGCCAGTACCAATATGGGTCATACCCAATGATTCATGCTTCTTACCATAACGGTCAAAAATTTCATAAAATCTCTCTATGATTAAAAACAATAAATCTCTGTAGGTTCTTGCCTTGTACGAGTGTAAATCCATTATTTATTTAAGTTTAAGATAAGAACGTAAATTCTACCCGAAACTATCCCTGTCTATTGTGGTTATGTTGCTTAGGGTTTAAAATAAAATAACAGGAGCAGGAAATTCAAGATAAAATCATCCGTAACAATTTAACAATTGAAGAATTAAAGACTTGGAGAATATTGATATTGCTAAGGAGCTACTTATTCAAAATACTTTTCAAATGGCAAATACCCATTACAACTGATAGATATCTACTGAGTCCTCTCCAATGCTACACCATGCCTACTGATTTCCTCACATCTTTCATTCCAACTTCCAGGGCTCAAAATCACAACCGTATTCATCATCGTACCTTACAAATCCCACATCTCATCTTACCTCGGTATTAAATTTCATCAAAGATAAACAACATCGCCCCCCGAGGAGATGAAAAAGAAAATCTCCCAACGAAGAAAAAAAAAATGTATGAAAAGAAACTTTATATATTTTGTAAAAAAAGAGATACATCCGAAAAGGAAAGAGAAAATTCTTACCTCGGTATTAAATTTCATCAAAGATAAACAACATCGCCCCCCGAGGAGATGAAAAAGAAAATCTCCCAACGAAGAAAAAAAATGTATGAAAAGAAACTTTATATATTTTGTAAAAAAAAAAGAGATACATCCGAAATGGAAAGAGAAAAGATACCTACCTCTATTCAGAAAATCAAGTTTGAGAAGAGATAGGGTCAGATTTGTGTTGAATAGGATGGACATTGGATGAGGGGAATATTAGGATGGGAGAACTGTATAGAATAGATAAATTATAATTTCATGGAATAATGTGTGTTATTAAATTATGATGGAATAATGCTAATGAGTTTTTTGTGTAGCTACTCCGCCCAGAAAATAAGATGAAGTGGCATAACTAACGATTTTGCAAAAGAGTTACGAAACGTTGAAACATGAAGGAAATAAAAGCAATGGTGAGATTTCTATAATTTCTACATTCCTTTCTGTATTAACTATTTATATTTAGAAATCAGAAATACCTTCAAGTTAAATAAAATCATTGGAGACTACTCCGCCCAGAAAATAAGATGAAGTGGCATAACTAACGATTTTGCAAAAGAGTTACGAAACGTTGAAACATGAAGGAAATAAAAGCATTCGTGAGATTTCTATAATTTCTACATTACTTTCTGTATTATCTATTTATATTTAGAAATCAGAAATACCTTCAAGTTACAATAAAATCATTGGAGACTGTAATGCCTTGCTTGAAATTAAAATAGAATCCTGAAAACCTGTCAAAATAAATTCCTTAACTTATAAGAGGGTACATAATAATTATAAACGTACCTAATATCGTACTTACCTATAAAAGGCTCTTGTGAAATCCTCTTAGATGCTTGAAATTAAAGTAGAATCCTGAAAACCTGTCAAAATAAATTCCTTAACTTATAAGAGGGTACATAATAATTATAAACGTACCTATCGTACTTACCTATAAAAGGCTCTTGTGAAATCCTCTTGGTAACATCCTATGTACAAGTACTTTATCACAATACTGTAAAACCTCATATCCTTCGTTGTCTTGACCTAACATTTCAGTTGAGATTATGCTCTTGCTCTTCAAAACTCTATTTGAAGTGGTTATTTTCTTTTCCATCCTATGTACAAGTACTTTATCACAATACTGTAAAACCTCATATCCTTCGTTGTCTTGACCTAACATTTCAGTTGAGATTATGCTCTCGCTCTTCAAAACTCTATTTGAAGTGGTTATTCTCTTTTCTAATAAATCTCTTTATCTACAATATTGGATTCACCCCAACTATACTACCAACCTATCATGTTTAATTTGGACGTGTAATTTACAATGCACAAACAGTGAATCATATCCGAGTGAAATTAGCAATCATCAACTAATTTAATACCAATAAATCTCTTTATCTACAATATTGGACTCGCCCCAACTATACTACCAACCTATCATGTTTAATTTGGACGTGTAATTTACAATGCAAAAATAGTGAATCATATGCGAGTGAAATTAGCAATCATCCACTAATTTAATACCTATCTGATTTAAGTTATTTAGTTTGAAATGATGAATAGTTAAGCAAGTTTTGATGTTTAATTTGGACGTGTAATTTACAATGCACAAACAGTGAATCATATCCGAGTGAAATTAGCAATCATCAACTAATTTAATACCTATCTGATTTAAGTTATTTAGTTTGAAATGATGAATAGTTAAGCAAGTTTTAAGTGTATTAACAAACACAGAACGTCTTTAATTTTAATATTATTAGTTAGTGCTTTAATAAAATTTGTGGTAGTTATCTATTGTGTATTTAATAGGTTCGGCACTAAGTCATTTTTACTAGGTTTCGCGTTATAATGTTACAGTCATGAAATCCAGGTGACTCACGTTTAAATAAGTACTTTGTGGTAGGTTTGGGATGACTAGTGGATTCATGATAATGTATTTTATTTTCGTTTTCTTGTTGACTCATTAACCATCACTGGAAATTTCTATTTGAAAGAACCCTCGAACATATCACTCAGCTTTGTCTATAGACTCAGGCACCATGGTTTTATCACTCACAAGAAAAGAAGATGATGAGTCAAGTGGACACATCCACTAAAAACATCTACTTATCGTGTCTCTTGTGTAGTCTTATAAAAATACGTTTTCCTTTTCTTTATATTTTATTATAATTATGATTATTATACCTTGTAGAATAGGAATAGGGTCTCTAACGTTGGTATAGGTACTTAGACTGATAAGTCGCACAAGTAAGCCTATGGTTTTATCACTCACAAGAAAAGAAGATGATGAGTCAAGTGGACACATCCACTAAAAACAACATCTACTTATCGTGTCTCTTGTGTACCTAGTCTTATAAAAATACGTTTTCCTTTTCTTTATATTTTATCATAATTATGATTATTATACCTTGTACAATAGGAATAGGGTCTCTAACGTTGGTATAGGTACTTAGGTAGGTGCCTACTCCTATGGCTTATAATACCGTCAGACTGATAAGTCGCACAAGTAAGCTACTTATCGTGTCTCTTGTGTAGTCTTATAAAAATACGTTTTCCTTTTCTTTATATTTTATTATAATTATGATTATTATACCTTGTACAATAGGAATAGGGTCTCTAACGTTGGTATAGGTATACTTTGGTAGGTGCCTACTCCTATGGCTTATAATACCGTCAGACTGATAAGTCGCACAAGTAAGCCTGTATGGCTTATAGACGTATTCTCTAAGGTTGGGTATTAAAACACAGTATATAAGGCAATATAGGCAAGAATTTACTATACGGTTTTATGGGTAGAGAGAATTTCTCATGCTTAATTGTTATTGTTAAGCTGTGGATTGGAGATAAAAAAATTATTGTCAGCGTTTAGACGTGACATTTCCTTCAACATTTTTTTTTCGCAAGAATTTACTATACGGTTTTATGGGTAGAGAGAATTTCTCATGCTTAATTGTTATTGTTAAGCTGTGGATTGGAGATAAAAAAATATTGTCAGCGTTTAGACGTGACATTTCCTTCAACATTTTTTTTTCTCTTTATCTTTACAATGTTTTCTCTGTAATAATAACTAAACATACATGTTCTAACGTCATACATAGCGTGTAGCTATGTCATGTAGCGTGATTGTAATGGCTGTAATAGTGTAATACCTACCTAGTCACAATGTTCCAATACTTGTACTCATGTTTTTCAATAGCAAATCTTTCTACGGGCTGGTTGTATTGACTATTGACTTATTGTTACTAAATAGGAAGCATACGTAGGTACCACATTAAAAAAAAAGAAAAAGAATAAGGCGCTTTAACATGTTAATGAATATCGTTCGCGCCGGGTCACGGTTATTTTATATCATGTGACATAGGTCTAAGTGTTGGAGGTACAGGAATAAAGATTCTATGCCGGCGGCATTGTCCTCCAGTGAGGGTGTAGTGTCAAGTGAGGTTCGGATATTTTCATGTTGGTGGCAGGATAGGATGTGGCGGACAGAGAGGATTTTTGTTAACAAATATAAAAAAAAAAAAAAAAAAAAAAAAACAACAACAACAACAACAACAACATGATGATGTTCATAAAAACATAAACAAACACACATAAAAAAGAGTTGATGAGAATAATGTTAATTTCTTTCATTGTACATAATTATAATATCTACTCACATGTATGTACCTACTTTGTTAATTCCAACAGAGTTGTTCGTCATGAGTTGGGAATTGATGAGTAGGTAGGTATCTCTAAAAAACCAAGTTGGTAAGAGTTCCTATAATACGCATTAAAACAGTAACATGACAAGACAGGAAGAAGATAAGTGTCATCAAGAAAGTACTAAACGTCGATTATGATAAGGCCAGAAAGAAGGGAACACCAAGGAAGAAATGGATTGACTGTGTAAGAAGATGGTACAACCAAAGAAGTAATCCCCACAGAAATCAAAACTGGATGGAAGGTAAGGTAACTTGACAATTCACAACATGACATGGATATTAAAAGCAATATATAAAATTATTATGACACATGTATAGTTGTACACTGTGATTATAATGTCTTAATAGATTGATCCATTGATTGACTGATCGACAAGGATGAATTGATTCGATAGAATCACAACTCCAATAATAAACTTCATTATGAAAATGATCGATTAGTAATTTACCCATAGTGATATGAAGTACCTACTCGTATCTAAGATAAAATAAATATTTAGGTACCTTATACACAAAAATAAATAAGTAATAACCGGGGCCACAGTGAGAGTTTTAAATTCCGTTTACATTTAAACACTGTTTGTGGCCTCGGCCTTAAATCTTCACTGATGTCAATAAAATCTGATAACAAGAACTGATAGGTACTCGTATAAATAAAACTTAATTAAAGTCCATCCCATGATATCCACTCCTGATAAGTTTGTTAACATTATCTACACGTCTAGTATGTAGAATTGTAGATATGTATTAATCATAGATAATTATTACAGGTAGAATCACGATATTTTTTTTTTTTTTTTTACTTTTTATTTCATGTTACTCATCCCTACTTTTAAGGTAATTAATTAGGCGAATGCAGATTTTACAGATAGTTTATCTGTATTTATCTGTAAAAGGTAGTTAGGTAGGTGTGTCAGTAGGTAACATAGATGGTTAGATGTGTCTATTTATTGATGTCTATCTACCTAGATATCTAGCTACAACACCTGGTAATTAAAATATTGATGTATCTGCTCTTGGGAAAACTAATAGATGAATGTCTTCGGAAGTACCTACACGGTTAGCTGTTAAGTTCATCTTGGTTACAAAAAGTAAACTTTTGAGTAGGTAATTGTACAATAATACTGGTATAAAATAGTAGTTTTCTCCTAAGATAAATTTAACTTTGAGTGACATAAGACTACCCGCCGGGGGTCGAACCAGGACCTTTCGACCCCCGGCGGAGGCTAGAAACCTCCTATTTATCTACTTTGAGACGTTGAATGTGGTATATTTTGATGACTTGCATTATTTGAAAAAGGCTGATAAGAATAGGTACTTAGGTACGTATATGTACATATTTGAAACTAGCAACTAGCTGTCAGTTCTTTAGTATGAAGTCATGTCTGAACAATAAATTCAATATTACTAAGCTACCCTGTTCTCCCTAAATCAACTCAGAAATACGTACCTATAAATACCTACCCACAGATACATGAACTTACCTATGTAGGTACATACTAGGTATCTATCCTGTCTTCCTGTCTACCTTCATACATATGAACCTATCTACAGTACCTACTTATCTATATATCCTATTGTTAACATTTTTCGATATCGGGCATTACTTTGTTACATTTTACATTGATACACTCAAGTAGATACATGAACTTACCTATGTAGGTACTAGGTATCTATCCTGTCTACCTTCATACATATGAACCTATCTACAGTACCTACCTACCTCTCTATATATCCTATTGTTAACATTTTTCGATATCGGGCATTACTTTGTTACATTTTACATTGATACACTCAAGTACATCCATTTCCATTTGTTAACATTTTTTGATATCGGGGATTACTTTGTTACATTTTACATTGATACACTCAAGTACATCCATTTCCATCACAGACAATCATATTTTCTATTCTATTTTTTTCTCCGTCTCTTCATTTATTTTTATTTTCTTGATAACAAAATATTACATTTTCATTTCATAACAAAACAAATCCGGTACGGTGATTTTTTCTTCTTTTTTCCCCCCCTCACCGTCTCTTCATTTATTTTTATTTTCTTGATAACAAAATATTACATTTTCATTTCATAACAAAACAAATCCGGTACGGTGATTTTCCACTGTTTTATTTCATGTCAAAGCGTTGCGATACAAGAAAAAGAGTTTGGATACAGCAAAAATTGTTGCGATACTTTTAGAAGTGTTGCGATACTATAAAAAGCGTTACGATGCAACAAAAGTGTTTCGAAACAACAAAAAACGTTTTGACGGTATAAAAAGCATTTCGATAGGTAGTTACTGCAAAAAATGTTGCAAAACTACAAAAAGCGTTGCGATATTACAAAACGTTTCTCTTGGATTGTCTTTTATTTGGCTGTGAATCAAAATCGCTATGAACACGGGGGGATTGACTGTCAGATTCTGTGACTGATATCAAGGTTTATATTCAAGGTATAGGTCAGGAGTGTCAAGAAAGTACAGAGTTTGAACAAAAGGAATTTCAAACAAGCTCTGCTGTGTAGTTATGACCTATACGTTTTGACAGTATAAAAAGCGTTTCGACACTGCAAAAAACGTTGCGAAACTACAAAAAGCGTTGCGATACTACAAAACGTTTCTCTTGGACTGTCTTTTATTTGGCTGGGAATCAAAATCGCTATGAACACAGGGGGATTGACTGTCAGATTCTGTGACTGATATCAAGGTTTTTATATTCAAGGTATAGGTCAGGAGTGTCAAGAAAGTACAGAGTTTGAACAAAATGAATTTCAAACAAGCTCTGCTGTGTAGTTATGACCTATTTAATTATTACTACAGCCGTGGGAAATCGTAACAATACATCATGCACATACCTACTAGGTTGATGCATAATTTGAAAAGTTCATTTGCATAAAGTTTCTTTACGAAGAGACTTGTATTGTTATCAGTTAACTAGGTTGATGCATAATTTGGAAAGTTCATTTGCATAAAGTTTCTTTACGAAGAGACTTGTATTGTTATCAGTTGATACTGGAAATGTAAAATTAAAGATGAATTTCATGGGGGTACTTTTACCTACCCATTTTAAAGAGATGGGACATTAATTTAGTCCATTTGTAACTTTTAGTCAAATATCTCACACCGTCGTTACTGTAGGGATTTTTAACCTCTAACCAAGGTAGATATTTTTTTTTACTTTTAATTTTTACGATCTTCTTCCCTGGGATTTCAATCAACTTCTGAATCGGACCTCCTTTATTTATTACAAAATTAGTCCTTCAATAACATTACAAAATTAGTCCTTCCAGACTGAATTTAGAAAAAATTACCAAGATCTGATGGGTATCTCTTATATCTTGGTTACTTTGTAGTTCGTACCTAACTATAGGCCTGTAGCATAATCCAAAGTGAGCCTTATCTGATCCAGTCCATGATGGGAATGGCAGAATCATCTTTTGAGAGACGTCGAGTATGGTATACTTTGATGACCAGAATTATTTGAAAAAGGCTGATAAGAATAGTTACTTAGGTACGTATATGTACATATTTGAAGCTATAGTTCATCCAGATCAATGTGACAGCAATGAGTCATCAACCCAAAATGAAGGAACCAATCAGATTGCAGGAATTCCTTTCATTGTTGCAATTCAGGTAAAGGTCTATTTTTGATAAACTCTTCTAAAATGCAGAGGTAGCTCTAAGTTCAGAGGTTGGATTCCAGAACAGGTAAGGTGGATATCGCCTTACCTGACTTTGTTCAACTGTCGGAGGAAGCACTGTGCAAAATTAACTCCCCTTTTAGAGATTCTCTACCATCGCACATGTGACATGTTTGGCAACAATGCCTATTTTTTTGCTGTCACATTGATCTGGACACACTATAGCTGTCAGTTCTTTAGTATGAAGCTATGTCTGAACAATAAATTCAATATTACTAAGCTACCCTGTTCTCCCTAAATCAACTCCTGTCTACCTACATACAAACATACATATGAACCTATCTGCAGTACCTACTTATCTATATATCCTATTGTTAACATTTTTCGATATCGGGCATTACTTTGTTACATTTTACATTGATACACTCAAGTACATCCATTTCCATCACAGACAATCATATTTTCTATTCTATTCCATTTTTTTCCCCCGTCTCCGTCTCTTCATTTATTTTTATTTTCTTGATAACAAAATATTACATTTTCATTTCATAACAAAACAAATCCGGCCCCCGTCTCCGTCTCTTCATTTATTTTTATTTTCTTGATAACAAAATATTACATTTTCATTTCATAACAAAACAAATCCGGTACGGTGATTTTCCACTGTTTTATTTCATGTCAAACCGTTGCGATTCTAGAAAAAGAGTTGCGACACTATAAAAAAAGTTGCGATGCAACAAAAGTGTTTTGATACTATGTACAAAAAGCGTTGCAATACTATACAAAATAGTTCTTTGGATTGTCTTTTATTTGGCTTGGAATCAAAATCGCTATGAACACGGGGGGATTGACTGTCAGATTCTGTGACTGATATCAAGGTTTATGTTCAAGGTATAGGTCAGGAGTGTCAAGAAAGTACAGAGTTTGAACAAAAGGAATTTCAAACAAGCTCTGCTGTGTAGTTATGACCTATAGGGGGATTGACTGTCAGATTCTATGACTGATATCAAGGTTTATATTCAAGGTATAGGTCAGGAGTGTCAAGAAAGTACATAGTTTGAACAAAAAGAATTTCAAACAAGCTCTGCTGTGTAGTTATGACCTATTTAATTATTACTACAGCCGTGGGAAATCGTAACAATACATCATGCACATACTAGGTTGATGCATAATTTGAAAAGTTCATTTGCATAAAGTTTCTTTACGAAGAGTATTGTTATCAGTTGAAACTGGAAATGTAAAATTAAAGATGAATTTCATGGGGGTACTTTTACCTAGGTACCCATTTTACAGAGATGGGACATTAGTCCGTTTGTAACTTTAAGTCAAATATCTTACACCGTCGTTAGTGTAGGGATTTTTAACCTCTAAGTTAGGTATTTTTTTACTTTTAATTTTTACGATCTTCTTCCCTGGGATTTCAATCAGCTTCTGAATCGGACCTCCTTTATTTATTACAAAATTAGTCCTTCAATGACATTACAAAATTAGTCCTTCAATGACATTACAAAATTAGTCCTTCCAGACTGAATTTAGCAAAAATTACCAAGATCTGATGGGTATCTCTTATACCTTGGTTACTTCGTAGGTACTTGACTATAGGCCTGTAGCATATTCCAAAGTGAGCCTTATCTGATCCAGTCCATCATGGGAATGGCAGAATCATCTTTTGATTCAATCTTTCACCGCAATAACTTGCGGTTCCCATCCGTCATAAGTGTCATAAGTTATTAACCGTCATTGATGAACAATTTATGAGATGACCACGGACTAGCAATTTATGACACGTCTGTGACATATCTCTCGAAAGACGAAAGTCCACGATCCATGGCGGGGCGGTAGAGCCACCGCTAATTCTACCCATATCTGTAAGTAAAAACGTGGAGATTATTATTTATCGCTTTTCATATTTTTTTTTTTTTTTTTTTTGAAATGACAGAGAAATTTTTGTGGTGATTAAAAAAAAAAAAATCAAATGACTTATGACTGTGAAATATTTACACAATTAAGTCTCCTTGATTGAAAAAAGTATAAAATTGATTATTATTTTGATGGTGTTTTATAAGGGGATTTTTATATTTTTATGGAGACTGATGGCCATGGAGACAGATTTGTTATGAAGTTGTTTTTTTTTTTTTTTTTTTTTTTTTTTTTTTGTAGATCTAGGTAAGTAGGTACGTAGATGTACCGACGTAGGCACTGTAGGCAGTAATACCGCGTGGAGAGACTTCAAATTACGAGGCAAGTCCTTAGGAAAGTATATAAATTTGGACTTTACAAGAGGGAACTGTAACTGCTAAGGTCTTAGTGGAAGAGAGAAGGAAGACGGGATAGAAGAAAGCCAGCTCATCTGTTCGGGATAAAATCAGCGACGGGCCTGAATGGAACCCGCGATCTTTGGCTCGTTCTTCTTCGGAAAGGGCCAATTTTCTTCGAGAAAGACTTAAACCAGCGGAGGCCTTTTTTGAGTGAAACGGAAATCTCCCAACCCAGACCACATACATGCAAACCAATTGGGTTGTTAGAAGCGTACCCGAAAACCAAAAATCGGCAGTTCAACTACATATTAGGTATGTCCATTTCCCCAAATCCGCAAAAAGGTATCGATCTACATACTTATTTGTGTTTCCAAACACTGATGTCATCCAATGACAAAGCTTATTTCTTCGACATTATTTCCTATACCTATCCGATAACCCTAACCAGCCTAGCAAGCTGGCAGTTCCTCAAAGGGTTCTCTCTGCTTTTAAAGACCAAGCACAAGTCCTCACGATGGTTGATAAAAACTAATAAGTAATAACCGGGGCCACAGTGAGAGTTAAATTCCGTTTACATTTAAACACTGTTTGTGGCCTCGACCTTAAATCTTCACTGATGTCAATAAAATCTGATAACAAGAACTGATACTCGTATAAATAAAACTTAATTAAAGTCCATCCCATGATAATGCGGTTCAGGACGAGCCAGCCAATTTAACATGGCTAGAGCTAGAGACCATCACCCCGGTGTCTAGCAGATACAAAAAGACATCTTTTCTTTACTCTGCTATCGCCATTCGGCGAAAGCTAAAGCCACTACAACAACAACATATTATTTCCTTCTCCAACTATAGGTACATACCTACTTTGTATAGCCACAGTGCAAGGTATATCCGTAGTATTCGTACTGATGGCAATATCTCAGGATAAAAGGTTTCCTTCGTATGTATAGCCCTATTATTTCCTTCTCCAACTATAGGTACATACACACCTACATTGTATAGCCACAGTGCAAGGTATATCCGTAGTATTCGTACTGATGGCAATATCTCAGGATAAAAGGTTTCCTTCGTATGTATAGCCCGTTCGGCGAAAGCTAAAGCCGCTACAACAACAACATATTATTTCCTTCTCCAACTATAGGTACATACATACCTACATTGTATAGCCACAGTGCAAGGTATATCCGTAGTATTTGTACTGATGGCAATATCTCAGGATAAAAGGTTTCCTTCGTATGTATAGCCCAAGGCATCTAATAAGCTCTCTTACATTCCCGTTCACGTTAGGGGAGATTTCTCCCTTTTGGAGAATGTCTGAACTTCGCTATTATATCGCACGTCCAACATTTTTTTCATCCTTCAGGATATTTCTTCCCCCCCCCTCGCAACACAAAGTAGGCACATTATACCAGCTTGAGTTTTTTTATATCCCACTTTTTTTATTCCCACATTTTTACTATTTATTTTGTTTTCAGTCTCTTCACATAAATTCATTTTTTTACTATCTCGTTCACACATCATCAGAGTTGAAAAAATTCGTCAGGGATGAGTTGACCAGGGAAATTTGACCGGGAGAAAGAGTTTTACTATCTCGTTCACACATCATCAGAGTTGAAAAAATTCGTCAGGGATGAGTTGACCAGGGAAATTTGACCGGGAGAAAGAGTATGCTTTGTGTCGATATGAATTCTCGAAGAGCTGAATTTTCAATACACCCTTTGTTGTGCGCTCAATCCTCAAATAAAAGGGAAAGGATTTGATGAAAACATAGGTGAAATTATAATTACCTTACTCTAATATCTTTCAATTGCATATATAAGGTTTTCTTTCAATAATATCTGTTATTTTAATCGATTCCAATGATTGAAGAAATAAACAGAATTGATCGGAAAGTAAAAAATATGAACCTTGGGATTATCTATTGGAAATTTTGACACATCCACTACGGAAGAATCTTGTCATACCTATCTACTAAGGAAGCCACGAAATAAATACAAAATCTCAAGGGAAGAGGTGAATATACAGAGTGTTTCAAAAGTCCGGGGACCCTTGAATATTTTTTGAATGGCTAAAGACGGGAACCTGAAATTTGGCATATAGTTATTTCTTATAAAAAAACCATTTTTTGCAGTGGTT
This sequence comes from Diaphorina citri, assembly GCF_000475195.1. Taxonomy (NCBI): domain Eukaryota; kingdom Metazoa; phylum Arthropoda; class Insecta; order Hemiptera; family Psyllidae; genus Diaphorina; species Diaphorina citri. The sequence goes on along the minus strand of NW_007377900.1, from coordinate 26,790 downwards.
CTCAAAATTCTGTCTCTGCCAGTGGCGGCTCCAGGGGGGCCAACTTTAAAATCTTAAATTTTTTTTTTTTATTAATATTTATGAAATAAAATAGCTTTCCTCATTAATATTTTTCCTCAGCCGAGCCACAGTTCAGCCTCGGTTCTATGCCCAATCTGAGAGCCTGTCCTAGCACACTAAGATTGTGTAGGTAGGTACCAAATAATTGTGTACATTTCTGTAAATAGTCGTACTGAATAAGGAACAGCCTAATACGGCTTGTCTGCGTGTTCTGCAGCATCAAATAACCTCTAAGCCCCTTTCAGGGCCGGATATACAGAAGGGTGGCTATGATACCGCGGGACCTTCAATGTGATTGTAATAAAAAAGAATTCAGCTAATTCATAATTAAATATGGTGAGAGTCAAAGGAAATCAATCGGTAGTTGACAAAACCTGCTAAAAAATAACTTGGTCAGTGATCACAGTAAAGTTATTGATTTTCATCCAACACGAATTTTTTGGTTTTTTGACTTTATGGTTTTCTGGACAAAATTTGCACCACCATTTTCGTGTTCCTGGCAAAAAGACCTTTAATTTGATATATAGGTCGATCAGGTTTGGATAAGTCCTTCTATGGGGACAGACAGACAGACAGACAGACAGACAGACCGACCGACAGACGACACTGAAGCGAATACAATAGTCCGTCCCTTATACCTTTTTATTACTATTGTAATATGCATAAAAGCTGAAGATAATATTCGTCTTTCTCAAGGTTGGTTTTGACACATCCACCAAATTTCTGATTTCTCCTCTCAGCTACTCCAGAAGTATTACACCTTCCGTAGAAATAAAGTGAAGGTTTTAGTCCTCCAACTTTCAGTAGAGGTATCCTGTATCGTCTTTCTAACAGAGAAGCAAAATGGGAAGTAATGTGGTTTCTCACAGTTAAGTACAGCTGAGAGAAATTTGATATTTGATAGATGGTGGATGTGCCAAAACTCTTTCATTGGTTGTCAGCAAGTTGCATCCACTGGAAGACATCAAGTTCCATCCCTCCACCGACCGACAGACGACACTGAAGCGAATACAATAGTCCGTCCCTTATACCTTTTTATTACTATTGTAATAATGAAGGAAGGACGGACTAAAAACAGGGTATAATATATTCTATTCTACCTATATTCTATCTCTATTCATGCATGATGCTGACATTGCAAGCACTAAGCCCCATCACAATGTTCCTAGTATATTTTCATTTTTTATAATCCTTCATGATAACGAGAAGATTAAGGTCAACCGCGAAATTCCACCCTGATCTATTTTCCCGGAACTAGCTAGGTTTCAGCTGATGTGGAGACAACAGGATTTACAAGGAAAAATCCTGGTCAGGAAAGAGCAGGGTATTGGGTCTGAAATTATGGCTTCATTGCATGCAAGGAAATTTCGAAAAAAAAAGCCACAGAATGAACATTGGATGTGTTATAGGATGTAACTGAAATGGTGACGAAATACCTACAGGGTGAGCGGTAAATTGTGCCACAGAATGAACATTGGATGTGTTATAGGATGTAACTGAAATGGTGACGAAATACCTACAGGGTGAGCGGTAAATTGTGGAAACCAGCCTCAGTGGTTTACTGGTAGACTTCACATCTCAAAGTTGGTGATTCGAGTTTAAAGCAAACTACAAAAAAAAACGCGTTTTGACACTAAAGACTGACCATCCATCCGAAATTTCAGCGGATTACATTACTGGCCTTCCCATAACAAAGGAAAGTATAGGTAATCGGAGAAGACACACTATTAATAATAAATTAATGTTCCCGTAAATGATGGTGGACGAAAAAAAAGCTTCACATTTTACGAAACACTCTATGTCCAATCTCATTTAGAGAGGGAGAAAAAAATACCTGATAATAGTGATAATACAATTTCATGTAGCCCGTCCACTATACCTTTTTTATTACCTACTATCGGATAAAAAAAAAGGAAGGACGGGCTAAAAAAAATGGGCTTGCAAAACCTAGCAAAATGTTTTTCTCCCTCAATAGAACTGCACAGACTGCAGATAACTTATCGATGAAGTTTTGTACTTGGCATGGGAGTTGGAAGCGCATTAGAAAATAAATAATGCCCTTGTGTATACGTTGATTTAAATCTCATGCAGTCATTAATTTGTATTGTACGGGGAACTTTGTACGGACTAAGCCAAACTTCAATGATGCATGATTTTGATCTATTTCAACTGAAGTGTTATCTAAAACTTTCTCGCTTTGAGTTTATAGGTCGTCGCGACAAATTTCGACAAAATTTGCACCACCATTTTCGTGTTCCTGGGAAAAAGACCTTTAATTTGATATATAGGTCGACCAGGTTTGGATAAGTAAGTCCTTCTATCTATGAGGACAGACAGAGTGACAGACAGACGACACCGAAGCGAATACAATAGCCCGTCCACCATACGTTTTTTTTTATTACTATCGTAATAATAAAGGAAGGACGGGCTAAAAAAAAAATGGGCTTGCAAAACCTAGCAAAATGTTTTTCTCCCTCAATAGAACTACACAGACTGCAGATAACTTATCGATGAAGTTTTGTACTTGGCATGGGAGTTGGAAGCGCATTAGAAAATAAATAATGCCCTTGTGTGTACCTACGTTGATGTAAATCTCATGCAGTCATTAATTTGTATTGTACGGGGAACTTTGTACGGACTAAGCCAAACTTCAATGATGCATGATTTTGATCTATTGAACATGGAACAACATATTCGAACTTCCCTAGACAGTAAATTAAATAAATAATACCTCCTGTACCTAATGATCGTACAGAAAAAATCCCCAATGTCTCAATGCCAAAACCAAATCAGAAAGAATGACGTGACCTATGGAATTTTTGGATCGCAAAAATTTTACCTACTTCGTTGAATAAAATCACTCATTTGTAAACAAATGCTCGTCAAAACGGAAAAGAAAAAATAATATCGAAATGGCTAGAGTATGTATGTAGAATAAAGCAAATACCTATGTATCTACCTAGGTAAACAATAAAATTTTCATCAATAGCCTCAGCATAAAAACTAATATCTATTTGAGTTCAATTTTGTTCTCCCTCCACATACAAAATCAAAATTTCAAATTGCAATCCTGTTTCATAGTTTGTCGCTCATGCGGTTTTATATTTTTTTTCGGTATCAACATTGTCCAGTGCCAAAATTTTAATGATGAGAGGTGAAATTTCGGGGGCAACTCTGTTTGTTCAAGTGGAAATTTCTACTATTTGACCATAGGGGAGATTTTTTTTTGCTCTAATATAATTTTGTGTCCACACACAAAATATTAAATTTCTCATGGAGCCTCAACCCGTCTCACCCTACCCCTTTTTTGGACATCACGTATTTCGAGGAAGTCAATAAATTGAGACCCTTTTTCCAATTTCGAAAATTGGCTCATTCATAGGTAACTTTTTTCGAGCTTCTTTTTTGAATATTTTGTAAAAAATACGAGTTTGCGGCTTTGATAAAGCAAGCTATCTCGTCTTAGTCGACATAAAGTACTCGTACCTACTTATTTACCTAATTCTAATAAATAAAAACTACTTACTCTAAGTAAATAACGCTCAGCCTCAGCAGAAGAACAATCTCTCTGGGCAAAATTTATTAATAAATATTAATAAAAAAAAAAATTAACTTGGCAAAATAAAGTTTAGCCTCAGCAGAAGAACAATCTCTCTTGGCAAAATTAAATTTAACTTGACAAAATTAAATCACGTAACTTGGGAGAGGAATTTTTTATGTAAAATATCTTTAGAGGTACCTAATTGAATAAATGAATAATTACAATTAGAAAAAAAAACAACATAAATTAAATAATCTGCTGGTCTCTGAATTAAAAGATCCTGGGGGTTCTTTTTTTCAGTGGCTATATTTTCGTTAAGACCAAAACCAAGACCGGAAATAAGAATTTGAAATGTAATATCAGGGAGGTAAATTTAATTGAATAATTTATTTCAGATTGTAATATTTACTTTTTTTCTTCGAACAAAGTGCCTATTTACTTTCATTCATGATAGCCCCTATGTAATCTCGTCAGGATGATTATACACGGAGCCATTCATTTTGTATCCCGGCACATCCATTACCATCCTGTCCATTAAACTTGACTTCCATTCATGCTGGCAGCGCGTCCCTCCTAGCCATTCCAGAGGATGACCATTATTTTCAATAGTCACATATGAGTTCCGTGTAACATGCCACGTAATGGTAGAGCGCAGTAAAAAATATCATTAATAATTCTATTAATAATACCTCCGGCCTTCTTCGTCATCCTCACGAGAGTTTAACTACGGGTTTTGGGCTGTTCCATTGGTGTAGGGGAGCTTGGGGCGGGATGGGTCACTTTTATCTTTTTAAAGAACCAGGATAGTTGATTTATTAAATTTTCAGCTCTTTATCCAGTCCCCACACATAGTCGAGACACATGGTGTGTCCACAAGTCCACACATAGTCAACGATCGACCGTCGATCGATGTGAATTTATTATGAATCGATTGTGGGTCGCCGTCGATCGACGATCGGTCGACTATGTTTGGACACAGCTTTAAAAAGACCCCAATTAGGGTAACATTTCCTCCGAAGAAAATTTGGTTTCGTGATTATATATCCCTTTGCAAGCATCTGATTATAAAAAGAAAATCAGCAGAACAGATAACAGATTTATGCTCTAGTCATTCACCACAGCAGTAAAAAGATGAAGTTGAAGAAAGGTGGCCAGATCGTATAGGTAGATTGAAACTCCGACTTACATTGAATGTTCAAAATAAAGTGCTGTTCTGTCCACTACACGAGTACCTATCTACCTATCCGAAAGAAGACCTTTTCTCATCAGTAAATGGGTTTCTTTAAATTAAATTGATCCCAAGGGCAAGGCAATGCCTAAACCCTTGACAAATGGAGTGTACCTGAAGGCATGTGATGTGTTCCAATACACTCGACCCCAGAATAGGAGTTCATTGTTCCCCAGTTTCCCCAACTGCCTCTGGAAACAAATTATTTGTTCGAATTATTTAAATCCATATGGGCAATTTTAATAAGAAAACGATTAATAAAATATTATTATAATTATTCCCATTCACTTCTAATATTATTAGAACATTATTACCAATAATATAGGAGATATTGGAATACTACACGACTTCAGTCTTGTCTGAAGAATCCTCCTAAAGAACAAAATCTTGTACATAGAATTACCTACTTATAATTCATGTGTCAGAGAAGTAGAGTTTTCATTATTCATGTAGTGAAATACATTTTCCTTTTTCGAACTTCAAATAATAATAATTGACCCCCACTTGGAATCAAACAATATAACTTAGGTAGAGGAGGTACCTACTATGTATTTAGTTTTTCAAAGTTTTCAAGATTGAGACTTTAAAGTTTTTGAGTTACCTACCAGATGGGTCACGCAATGAATAGTACCTATCTAAAGATAGCTCTGTAAGTCATTATTAATATTTATTTTTTCAAAGTTTTCAAGATTCAGACTTTAAAGTTTTTGAGTTACCTACCAGATGGGTCACGCAATGAGTAAAGATAGCTCTGTTAGTCATTATGAATTTCAATTTCCTATGAGTGATGCATGATGTATGACGAATTATACGTACGTACATATTATTATACTGACGACGAATAGTAAGAGAAAAAGGTAGAAAACGTGGTAGGTCTACGTAAACGTTACGCCGATAACGAAAAATATAGATATTCGAAAAATACTTATTCTTTGAAAATATTCTTTTCAGGGGTTTGATAAAGGGAGCTGTTACTGCTAAGCACTTATCTTCCCGGAAGCTTAGAGAGAAGGAAGACAGGATAAGAGAAAGCTAGCCGTTCCGTTCGTTCTCGGATCTAAGTAGGTATTTAGGATAAAATCTGCCCCGAGCGATAATCGAATCGGCGACTAAGCGTCTACAAAACAGACGTGTCACCCTCCAAGCTACTAGTGATTAGGCTGGAGAAAATATTCTCATTTTTAGCTTTCCTCATTAATATTTTCCTCAGCCGAGCCACAGTTCAGCCATATTCGGTTCTATGTCCAATCTGAGAGCCTGTCCTAGCACACTGGGATTGTGTAGGTAGGTACCAAATAATTGTGTACATTTCTGTAAGTAGTCATACTGAATAGGGAACAGCCTAATACGGCTTGTCTGCGTGTTCTGCAGCATCAAATAATCTCTAAGCCCCTTTCAGGGCCGGATATACAGAAGGGTGGCTATTAATGATACCGAGGGACCTTCAATGTGATTGTAATAAAAAAAGAATTCAGCTAATTTTAGGAAATCAATCGGTAGTTGACAAAACCTGCTAAAAAATAACTTGGTCAGTGATCACAGTAAAGTTATTGATTTTCATCCAACACGAACTCATATTTATGGCTTAAAAGCTGAAGATAATATTCGTCTTTCTCAAGGGGGTTTTGGCACATCCACCAAATTTCTAAATTCTCCTCTCAGCTACTCCAGAACTATTACCTTTTGTAGAAATAAAGTGAAGGTTTTAGTCCTCCAACTTTCAGTAGAGGTATCCTGTATCGTCTTTCTAAGAGAGAAGCAAAATGGGAAGTAATGTGGTTTCTCACAGTTAAGTACAGTTGAGAGAAATTTGATAGATGGTGGATGTGCCAAAACTCTTTCATTGGTTGTCAGCAAGTTGCATCCACTGGAAGACATCAAGTTCCATCCCTCCACAGAAACATCACTCCCCGAATCATCTTCTTTTAATAAAACATGATTGCATCCACTGGAAGACATCAAGTTCCATCCCTCCACAGAAAAATCACTCCCCGAATCATCTTCTTTTAATAAAACATGTTGTGTAGCTTTTATTTTTCCCTCCTATCTCCCCCCCAGGGGACTTAACCTCGCCCTCCCCCTTGGGTAGATTCCCTGCTGTCACACAATCCTACACAAGTTAAGCCAGGTACGGATTAACCACGGAGATATCTCTCTCTCTCTCTTTCTCTCTCTCTCCCCCTCTCTCTCTCTCTCTCTCTCTCTCTCTCTCTCTCTCTCTTTCTCTCTCTCTCTTAAAACATGTGTAGCTTTTATTTTTCCCTCCTATCTCTCCCAGGGGACTTAACCTCGCCCTCCCCCTTGGGTAGATTCCCTGCTGTCATACAATCCTACACAAGTTAAGCCAGGTACGGATTAACCACGGAGATCTCTCTCTCTCTCTCTTTCTCTGACATACACTCCGCGTTGGGAATATAATATAGGTTCTGATGGCGTACACTCAGGTAAGTCTGAAATGTAAAACCTGAAACGTGAGCATGTTCACTAAAATCATGCATGAAAGACAAAAAGCAGCATGAGAAGTTGATAGGCATTGAGGATGCCTGGTGGTATTGAGTGTCGGAGTGGTACTCAACATGACTCCAAAAGTGGTTGTCTTATAAAAAAAAGGGGGTCGCAGTTTTTTTCAGCTCTGTACTTGGAGTTCGGGGTGCACTCAGTCTCGTGAGGACAAGTGAGTAGCTACTTTAATCGAGTAGCGACCTGTGGCGGCATAACAAGTCAATAGAAACGAGCAATGATAAAAATGGCGATTGAGTAAATGAAAGACTTGTAATACTGTGATCTGTGATACCTACCCAAAAAGTTGTGAAAAAGCTATCCGCTTAACCACAAAGATTCGTGATTTGATTGTAACTGCTAAGGTCTTACCGTGCCAAAATCGAAGAGAGAACGTAGACAGGATAGGAAAAAGCCAGCCGTTCTGAGAACTTCGGGCTCTGTGCTTGGAGTTCGGGGTGCACTCAGTCTCGTGAGGACAAGTGAGTAGCTACTTTAATCGAGTAACGACCAGTGGCGGCATTACAAGTCAATAGAAACGAGCAATGATAAAAATGGTGATTGAGTAAATGAAAGACTTGTAATACTGTGATACCCAAAAAGTTGTGAAAAAGCTATCCGCTTAACCACAAAGATTCGTGATTTGATTGTAACTGTTAAGGTCTTACCGTGCCAAAATCGAAGAGAGAATGTAGACAGGATAGGAAAAAGCCAGCCGTTCTGAGACCATTATCCATTCAGGATAACATACGCCCCGGGCGGGAACCGAACCCGCGGTCTAGCGCTTACAAGGTAGACGCGCTAACAATCAAGCTAACTAGGCAGGCTGTCGAATTTTTTTAAGAGTAGAGCGCCTTGTAAGTTGTAAGCGTTAGGGAGAACTTTATACTAAACAGACAGGGTTCGTTTTCGGAATAAGGTGTCCATTTGATTTGTACATGTCAGTTTAAAATTACACTTTCCATCTCCTAATAGGAGACTCCTATCCATGAATCAATAGGTAACAAACAACCAACCAATAATATCCATATTTTAGCCCCCAAGGGCTCAGGTTGAGATGTGATGTCTGTAGAGATTTACTCTCAGATGATAATGCCAAGAAGATTGGGAACTATAGGGATTCTTCGGTCTTAGTTCTAGCAATACGAGTATGAGGGTATTATAATATTTCTTTGACTTAATCAGTGCTGTAGAGTGCGGACATCAATTCTGTGATCTTCTTCTTCTTCTAGTGCCTATCCGTTAACGAATGTTGGCAATCATGACTTTGTTGGCTGCTGCTTTGAAGAGTCCAATTGTGGAGGTGTCGAACCAGGTTCTTAGATTTTTCAGCCAGGATATTCGTCTTCTTCCAACACTCCTTTTTCCATCTATCTTTCCCTGTAGGATGCATTGAAGGAGTCCATAATATATACTTATTTTCCTTTCTGAAGATGTCTCCAAGGTATTCCAGTTTCCTGCATTTCACTGTGTACATGATGATTTCCTTTTGTTTCTTTAGTTTTTGCAGTACTGTGGCGTTTGATATTTTATCCATCCAGGATATTCTGAGGATTCTTCGGTATGTCCACATCTCGAATGCTTCCAGTCTTGATAGAATTCTGTGATCAACTGTGATGGTGGATAGAAATGTCCTCAATTATCCTTGAGCTGAAGGTAGCCCATAAAGCAACGTTTCCTACAAGTTCCCTTTAATTGGAATACCTAGTCGTATTTTTCTTTCGCGATTTCTGCTTTTCTGAAACTCGTTTTCCCTCTTTTGGCTTGATAAGGTCTGTACTAAACCAAATGAAATCCAAAATGGAGCGCCATCTAAAACTTTAAATAATAAATATGGATGTCCAACCCCTACGCCCCTGCCAATGTTTCTTTGTCTATTACCTCTATCTTTCCTGTATGCCATGTCCTGTCTATCTGGCATTTATTTTATTTCTCAATTATGTACTATTGTCTAATCTTCTAATTAAAGACTTACGGTTTTTAGCCCGTCCTTCCTTTTTACTTTTACTCTTGCGTCTTCTATTCGTCTCTATACAATACCTTAATTTACCTAATTATTGTTGGATGGATATTGGATACTTACCTCTCCTATACTCAGCATATAGGAGTTTTTGTCAAGCTCATGGAGTCAGGTCTTAGGAAATGATGTAGGTACCTACAGAAAAAATTACTTTTTTGTACCTAAACTTCCTCATAGTTAGATACCGATACCGTAGCGCATTCATCTTCTTTTAGGTTTACATTTACATAGTTTACATCATCTTCTTTTAGGTTTAGGTAAATAGATTTGCGATGATCACTCTCTCCCATAACCCACATTCGGGTAAATTTACCAAAGAACTTCAAAACATTCTTCTATTTGCTCTCTGATGGGTAAGGTTTGAGTTCTATTAACATTAGGCTTTATTTGTTTAGCGAACAGCAGACCGCCCATTGAGTCATAGGCCCTATGTATGTTTAGTGAGAGTGGACATGGAATTTCGAAAAGATAATATTTCTATATTTATTCATGTATTCCAAAGTTCCCCCTACGAAATTATAATTTGAGTCCTTTCAAAACATCAGAGATTTTAACAAGGTCTCTTAGCTGTGTCTACACAGAGTTGATCAACGGTCGATCGTAGAGGTGAATCTATGTTATCGATGCAGTGTATGGTTTCAGTCGATGTCGATCGATCTGAATCGAATTCGATCGACGATCGATCGACGATGTTTGGACACAGCTTTATGCGTGTATTTCTGATTTATGATCTTCATTTATTAATGCCGGGAACGGTGTTTAGAATACCATCAAGGATCAGCTGTGTACTTAAAATTAAATTCAGCCCGGAAAAGAGTATCTTGGAAAATTAGGAATTAGAATATTCCCAATCTTCAGGTGCGCTTACGCTACAGTCTACCAAAGTCGATTGATGTCAATCGAAATTGACTGAAGCCCATAGAAAGTTGACAAGATCAAAGGATAGACGCTCTGCTTTACATACATAGTTCGATTCAATTCAGTTCGATCAATTTCATATGAAATTCTGACATCCCATAAAATGATCCCATTATCGCTCTCCACATCCCTCAAGGCATGATCATTTTTCTTGGATATGCCGTGTTGATCATTCTCAATTCAGTGTTATCATCCGGTTATCAGAATACCCTCATTCTTATGTGTAACATCATGTGTAATGTGCATGACAGATATATCAATGTCGAGAACGCCTCTGTTATGGATTACATTTTCATATCATTTTTATGTGGCTCGGCTGAGGAAAATATTAATGAGGAAAGCAAAAAATAAGAGTAATTTCTCCAGACCAATTACGAGTAGCTTGGAGGGTGGCATCACGTCTGTTTTGTAGACGCTTAGTCGCCGATTCGATTATCGCTCGGGGCGGATTTTATCCTAAATATGTAGATCCGAGAACGAACGGAACGGCTAGCTTTCTCTTATCCTGTCTTCCTTCTCTCTAAGCTTCCGGGAAGATAAGTGCTGAGCAGTAACAGCTCCCTTTATCAAACCCCTGAAAAGAATATTTTCAAAGAATAAGTATTTTTCGAATATCTATTTTTTTCGTTATCGGCGTAACGTTTATGTAGACCTACCACGTTTTCTACCTTTTTCTCTTACTATTCGTCGTCAGTATAATAATATGTACGTAGGTACGTATAATTCGTCATACATCATGCATCACTCATAGGAAATTGAAATTAATAATGACTTACAGAGCTATCTTTAGATAGGTACTATTCATTGCGTGACCCATCTGGTAGGTAACTCAAAAACTTTAAAGTCTGAATCTGGAAAACTTCGAAAAAATAAATACATAGTAGGTAGGTACCTCCTCCGCCTAAGTTATATTGTTTGATTCCAAGTGGGGGTCAATTATTATTATTTGAAGTTCGAAAAAGGAAAATGTATTTCACTACATGAATAACAATCTTGAAAACTTTGAAAAACTAAATACATAGTAGGTACCTCCTCTACCTAAGTTATATTGTTTGATTCCAAGTGGGGGTCAATTATTATTATTTGAAGTTCGAAAAAGGAAAATGTATTTCACTACATGAATAATGAAAACTCTACCTCTCTGACATCTGAATTATAGGTAATTCTATGTACAAGATTTTGTTCTTTAGGAGGATTCTTCAGACAAGACTGAAGTCGTGTAGTATTCCAATATCTCCTATATTTTCTCTGACACATGAATTATAAGTAGGTAATTCTATGTACAAGATTTTGTTCTTTAGGAGGATTCTTCAGACAAGACTGAAGTCGTGTAGTATTCCAATATCTCCTATATTCATACCTACCTATTTAGTCATTTTCCAAAGAAGTGGGTATAATTTGGTTCGTCAGTAGGTATAAAAACGTAATCGCTTATTAGTGATGTTTGTTCTTTTTATTCGTTCTCAGAATTTCTCCGATGACATTTTACGATATCGATTTCAGAGAAGAGACCTTGTTAAAATCTCGGATGTTTTGAAAGGACTCGAATTATAATTTCGTAGGGGGAACTTTGGAATACATGAATAAATATAGAAATATTATTTTTTCGAAATTCCATGTCCACTCTCACTAAATATACATAGGGCCTATGACTCAATGGGCGGTCTGCTCTTCGCTAAACATGAATGGGAATAATTATAATAATATTTTATTAATCGTTTTCTTATTAAAATTGCCCATATGGATTTAAATAATTCGAACAAATAATTTGTTTCCAGAGGCAGTTGGGGAAACTGGGGAACAATGAACTCCTATTCTGGGGTCGAGTGTATTGGAACACATCACATGCCTTCACGAATGGGAATAATTATAATAATATTTTATTAATCGTTTTCTTATTAAAATTGCCCATTTGTTTCCAGAGGCAGTTGGGGAAACTGGGGAACAATGAACTCCTATTCTGGGGTCGAGTGTATTGGAACACATCACATGCCTTCAGGTACACTCCATTTGTCAAGGGTTTAGGCATTGCCTTGCCCTTGGGATCAATTTAATTTAAAGAAGGCATCTAATTCCTAATAAATATCTCTAATATTATGTAGGTACATTAATATATTCACCTATTCCCTTGAGATTTTGTAGGGTGAATGGCCGTTCCTTGGGCATAACGAACCTCGGTTCATTTTTAATAACTATTTTGTGGTGCTACCTAGCGCCCAGCGGGTTTATTTCGTGGCTTCCTTAGTTAGATAGGTATGACAAGATTCTTACGTAGTGGATGTGACAAAATGTCCAATAGATAATCCCAAGGTTCATATTTTTTACTTTCTTTTCCGATCAATTCTGTTTATTTCTTCAATCATTGGAATCGATTAAAATAACAGATACTATTGAAAGACAACCTTTTATGCAATTAAAAGATATTATAGTAAGGTAATTATAATTTTACGTATGTTTTCATCAAATCTTTTCTCCTTTATTTGAGATTTGATCGCACAACAAAGGGTGTATTGAAAATTCAGCTCTTCGAGAATTCATATCGACACAAAGCATACTCTTTCTCCCGGTCAAATTTGTCAATATGTAGGCTTTGACTGCGGAATGTACTTACCTTCTATTCATATCTTATTTCTACTGAAACTGAAATGACTGCGAAGTCCCTTAACCTTAGCAGATTACTTTGATCTCTCTCCCCCTTTCCTTCTCTCTCTCTTTCTCTCTTTTTCTCTCTCTCTCATCTCATTCTGTCTCTTAGCAATCACATGAAGCGTTTCAAATGAGACATGTCATGGTTTTAACATACATGTCTCAAATTTATTTTTTATGTACTTTTAGCGTGTACCGCGGCTGCTCTACCACCTAACTTCTTCTGGTCTTTCATCACAGCAACGAGTGTCCATCATAGAGCAAGTCTAATTAATGCACCAAGCGCTGCAATGAATTCTCAAGAATATGTAGGGTTGTAGGGCTACAAGTAGTTTTAGCTAAATTAGGAGCTGTTAGTTCCGGAACTTTTGAACCTAGGTTCGGTTTATCAAAACCATTTATGAGACTGTTAAAGTTAAAAAAGCAATTGATAAACCGAACCCTAGTATTCGTGCTTTGAGAAGTCCTGACCTGCGGCAAATGGGACTTGATGACCCCCTCTGTAATGGGCCCTGATCACGATTCGTATAATTATGGGAGATTGCCATCTGAAGGCTCTGGGGCATAACCCGCAGAGTGATGCCCTTTCTTTTCTGATGAATGGAGAATAACTCAGTGATTACGGAGATTCATCCAAAAGCTGCAGAGCGGGGCTTAGTTTCTCAATGTTTTCCGTGTTCGGAACCTTGGGAACAGGTAGTATGACGGTCATAAAATGCACCTCACTATAACAATATTTGTAACATTATAGAAATGACACTATAACAATGTCAGGTAGGCATTCCCATTATGAAATATTATGCTTTCGCCCGTTCTCATGCAATTTAAAGCCCTGGCAAACGTTTTACAACACTTGTATCTACAAATACCAAAATAGGTAGATATACTGCTTGAAATACTGTTACAAATAGCCCAATGCTTGAAATATTAATGTCTATACATAATGTATATTCTGAACGGCTCAATGTTCAAATAAATGTTTCATACATATTATGTACGTAGAGAGGTATGTACATAATTATGTACTTACTCGTTCTCACTTCAATAGTTCAATACCTACTTTTGAAACTCGAAACATGTAGCATTTCAAAATCTAAAAACCCATCTAAGCTTAACGCTTGAAATATTAATGTCTATACATAATGTATATTATGAACGGCTCAATGTTCAAATAAATGTTTCATACATATGTATGTAGACAGGTATGTACATAATTATGTACTCGTTCTCACTTCAATAGTTCAATACCTACTTTTGAAACTCGAAACATGTAGCATTTCAAAATCTAAAAACCCATCTAAGCTTAATCACTCGTCTGAAATCCATCCGATTAGCATTTTCAAGTCGAAAGTTCGCCGATGATAATGATAATGGACGCCGCTTCGTAGATAACATTCTAGGGAACATGTTCACTAAAATCATGCATGAAAGACAAAAAGCAGCATGAGAAGTTGATAGGCATTGACGATGCCTGGTGGTATTGAGTGTCGGAGTGGTACTCAACATGACTCCAAAAGTGGTTGTCTTAAAAAAAAAGGGGTCGCAGTTTTTTTCGGCTCTGTGCTTGGAGTTCGGGGTGCACTCAGTCTCGTGAGGACAAGTGAGTGCACTCAGTCTACTTTAATCGAGTAGCGACCAGTGGCGGCATTACAAGTCATTAGAAACGAGCTATGATAAAAATGGCGATTGAGTAAATGAAAGACTTGTAATACTGTGATACCCAAAAAGTTGTGAAAAAGCTATCCGCTTAACCACGAAGATTCGTGATTTGATTGGATTTGATTGTAACTGCTAAGGTCTTACCGTGCCAAAATCGAAGAGAGAACGTAGACAGGATAGGAAAAAGCCAGCCGTTCTGAGAACTTGTAATACTGTGATACCCAAGAAGTTGTGAAAAAGCTATCCGCTTAACCACAAGGATTCGTGATTTGATTGGATTTGATTGTAACTGCTAAGGTCTTACGGTGCCAAATTCGAAGAGAGAATGTAGACAGGATAGGAAAAAGCCAGCCGTTCTGAGAACATTATCCATTCAGGATAACATACACCCCGGGCGGGAACCGAACCCGCGGTCTAGCGCTTACAAGGTAGACGCGCTACCAATCAAGCTAACTAGGCAGGCTGTCGAATTTTTTTAAGAGTAGAGCGCCTTGTAAGTTGTATGCGTTAGGGAGAACTTTATACTGAACAGACAGGGTTCGTTTTCGGAATAAGGTGTCCATTCGATTTGTACATGTCAGTTTAAAAGTACACTTTCCATCTCCTAATAGGAGACTCCTATCCATGAATCAATAGGTAACAAACAACCAACCAATAATATCCATATTTTAGCCCCCAAGGGCTCAGGTTGAGATGTGATGTCTGTAGAGATTTCTGATTTTTTTCAAAAGGTGAGGTCGCGTACCCCCGAAAGGTCTCTCAGCAGTTCTTCTTCTTCTTCTTCTTCTTCTTCTTCTTCTTCTTCTTCTTCTTCTTCTTCTTCTTCTTCTTTTAGTGCCTATCCGTTAACCAATTTTGGCAATCATTCTGGAAATCATGACTTTGTTGGCTGCTGCTTTGAAGAGTCCTGTTGTGGAGATGTCGAACCAGGTTCTTAGATTTTTCAGCCAGGATATTCTTCTTCCAACACTCCTTTTTCCATCTATCTTTCCCTGTAGGATGCATTTGAGGAGTCCATACTTATTTTCGTTTCTGAAGATGTGTCCAAGGTATTCCAGTTTCCTGAATTTCACTGTGTACATGATTTCCTTTTGTTTCTTTAGTTTTTGCAGTACTTTGGCGTTTGATATTTTGTCCATTCAGGATATTCTGAGGATTCTTCGGTATGTCCACATCTCGAATGCTTCCAGTCTTGACAGAATTCTGTGTGATGGTGGAGAGAAATGTCCTCAATTTTATTATCCTTGAGCTGAAGGTAACCCATAAAGCAACGTTTGCTACAAGTTCCCTTTAATTGGAATACCTACCTAGTCGTATTTTTCTTTCGCGATTTCTGCTTTTCTGAGACTCGCTTTCCCTCTTTTGGCTTGATAAGGCCTGTACTAAACCAAAGTGCCAAAATGGAGGAAATCCAAAATGGAGTGCCATCTAAAACTTTGAATAGTATAAATATGGATGTCCAACCCCTACGCCCCTGCCAATGTTCCTTTGTCTATTACCTCTATCTTTCCTGTATGCCATGTCCTGTCTATCTGGCATTTATTTTATTTCTCAATTATGTACTATTGTCTAATCTTCTAATTAAAGACTTACGGTTTTTAGCCCGTCCTTCCTTTTTACTTTTACTCTTGCGTGTTCTATTCGTCTTTATACAATACCTTAATTTACCTAATTATTGTTGGATGAATACTTACCTCTCCTATACTCAGCATGTAGGTGTTTTTGTCAAGCTCATGGAGTCAGGTCTTAGGAAATGATGTAGATACCTACAGAAAAAATTACTTTTTTTTGTACCTAAACTTCCTCATAGTTAGATACCGATACCGTAGCCGTAGCGCATTCATCTTCTTTTAGGTTTAGGTAAATACATTTACGATGATCAGTTCACTCTCTCCCATATCCCACATTCGGGTAAATTTACCAAAGAACTTCAAAACATTCTTCTATTTGCTCTCTGATGGGTAAGGTTTGAGTTCTATTAACATTAGGCTTTATTTGTTTAGCGAACAGCAGACCGCCCATTGAGTCATAGGCCCTATGTATGTTTAGTGAGAGTGGACATGGAATTTCGAAAAGATAATATTTCTATATTTATTCATGTATTCCAAAGTTCCCCCTACGAAATTATAATTTGAGTCCTTTCAAAACATCAGAGATTTTAACAAGGTCTCTTCTCTGAAATCGATATCGTAAAATGTCGTCGGAGAAATTCTGAGAACGAATAAAAAGAACAAACATCACTAATAAGCGATAAGCGATTACGTTTTTATACCTACTGACGAACCAAATTATACCCACTTCTTTGGAAAATGACTAAATATATCAAGCGTTTCATGGTCCGACCAAAAATCACCTTTGTTTATAAACGATCAAATGATTTGAAATATGTTTCAGTTTTGGTTCAGGGAAGTATTTTGTTGCTAAATGTTTTCTGCATACTTCATCAGAAACAATAAACATCTATTATTCCTTTGTCTAATCACAGCTTTAAATCCAACGTCGCGTCGCCACCATATTTGATATATTATGGGTCAAACAACTTTGAAGATAGGTACGTATATCAAGAAAAGCTAAGGAAAAAGCATAAAGCTTTTCAGAAAAATAAGGAAAAATCTATTCGTTTCTACTTTAGGTAAGTACCAGGCCTACCTACAATGTTTGTCCTCAAATTAGTTTTCCCCGAGGGAATAAACCTTGAATATCATCATTTTTATATCCAGGGTAAAAATTCCCTTCCCGAAAGGGAAAGAAGGATGAAGGGATAGGAAAAGGAATGGAAGGGACAGAGAAGGGAATTCAAGGGGTTATTACGACCGAACGAGAAAGATGTAAATAGGTAGGTACATAAATATTGATTTTCCTTAACCAAGATCGAAAAATTCCCGGAGGGACGGGCCCCGCTTGTTACTTCCTGAAAAGTCCCTTTACCCTTGCAGTATAAATAAGGTCTAAGTCAGCCTAGTTAGCTTGTAGGTTAGAGCGTCTGCCTTGTAAGCGCTAGGTCATGGGTTCCATTCTCGCCCGAGGCGTCACAATTTCTAATCCTAATGTATTTGATATTTTATTATTATTATTATTATTATTATTATTATTTTTCATTTTCGAAAACCCTTTTCGTACTGATATGTTTTGTATTTCACTCGTAAATTGCTTTTTTATTGCTTTTATTCTTACCTGTATTTAAGGTAATAAGGTAATATTTTCAAGATCATTTAAGAAGAGAAAGCGTCGGCAGACGACACACTGAGGTAATTAAATGTAATCAAGTCATTATCCACTTTACAATGATTGAACTCATTACGATCAGTAATAAGGAGGGAATTTCATGTCAAAGTAGATCCAATCATCACTTAAATACGAGACGATAACATCAATCAGAAAATTATGTAGCTCGCAGGTAAAGGTGAGGTTACATAGACATTGTGCCGTGCATGAGATAGATAAAAGTAGCTAGATATGTAGGCATCTAATTCCTAATAAATATCTCTAATATTATGTAGGTACATTAATATATTCACCTATTCCCTTGAGATTTCAATTTCATGTCAAAGTAGATCCAATCATCACTTAAATACAAGACGATAACATCAATCAGAAAATTATGTAGCTCGCAGGTAAAGGTGAGGTTACATAGACATTGCGCCGTGCATGAGATAGATAAAAACGCAATTTTTTAAAGAGTACAGCGCCTTGTAAGTTGTATGCGTTAGGGAGAACTTTATACTAAACAGGCAGGGTTCGTTTTCGGAATAAGGTGTCCATTCGATTTGTACATGTCAGTTTAAAATTACACTTTCCATCTCTTAATAGGAGACTCCTATCCATGAATCAATAGGTAACAAACAATCAACCAATAATATCCATATTTAAGCCCCCAAGGGCTCAGGTTGAGATGTGATGTCTGTAGAGATTTTACTCTCAGATGATAATGCCAAGAAGATTGGGAACTATAGGGATTCTTCGGTCTTAGTTCTAGCAATACGAGTATGAGGGTATTATAATATTTGACTTCATCAGTGCTGTAGAGTGCGGACATCAATTCTGTGATCTTCTTCTTCTAGTGCCTATCCGTTAACGAATGTTGGCAATCATTCTGGCAATCATGTCTTTGTTGGCTGCTGCTTTGAAGAGTCCTGTTGTGGAGATGTCGAACCAGGTTCTTAGATTTTTCAGCCAGGATATTCTTCTTCCAACACTCCTTTTTCCATCTATCTTTCCCTGTAGGATGCATTTGAGGAGTCCATACTTATTTTCGTTTCTGAAGATGTGTCCAAGGTATTCCAGTTTCCTGAATTTCACTGTGTACATGATTTCCTTTTGTTTCTTTAGTTTTTGCAGTACTTTGGCGTTTGATATTTTGTCCATTCAGGATATTCTGAGGATTCTTCGGTATGTCCACATCTCGAATGCTTCCAGTCTTGACAGAATTCTGTGTGATGGTGGAGAGAAATGTCCTCAATTTTATTATCCTTGAGCTGAAGGTAACCCATAAAGCAACGTTTGCTACAAGTTCCCTTTAATTGGAATACCTACCTAGTCGTATTTTTCTTTCGCGATTTCTGCTTTTCTGAGACTCGCTTTCCCTCTTTTGGCTTGATAAGGCCTGTACTAAACCAAATGAAATCAAAATGGAGCGCCATCTGAAACTTTGAATAATAAATATGGATGTCCAACCCCTACGCCCCTGCCAATGTTTCTTTGTCTATTACCTCTATCTTTCCTGATGCCATGTCCTGTCTATCTGGCATTTATTTTATTTCTCAATTATGTACTATTGTCTAATCTTCTAATTAAAGACTTACGGTTTTTAGCCCGTCCTTCCTTTTTACTTTTACTCTTGCGTGTTCTATTCGTCTTTATACAATACCTTAATTTACCTAATTATTGTTGGATGAATACTTACCTCTCCTATACTCAGCATGTAGGTGTTTTTGTCAAGCTCATGGAGTCAGGTCTTAGGAAATGATGTAGATACCTACAGAAAAAATTACTTTTTTTTGTACCTAAACTTCCTCATAGTTAGATACCGATACCGTAGCCGTAGCGCATTCATCTTCTTTTAGGTTTAGGTAAATACATTTACGATGATCAGTTCACTCTCTCCCATATCCCACATTCGGGTAAATTTACCAAAGAACTTCAAAACATTCTTCTATTTGCTCTCTGATGGGTGATGGGTAAGGTTTGAGTTCTATTAACATTAGGCTTTATTTGTTTAGCGAAGAGCAGACCGCCCATTGAGTCATAGGCCCTATGTATATTTAGTGAGAGTGGACATGGAATTTCGAAAAAATAATATTTCTATATTTATGCAAGCTTCTGATTATAAAAAGAAAATCAGCAGAACAGATAACAGATTTATGCTCTAGTCATTCACCACAGCAGTAAAAAGATGAAGTTGAAGAAAGGTGGCCAGATCGTATAGGTAGATTGAAACTCCGACTTCAATTGAATGTTCAAAATAAAGTGATGTTCTGTCCACTACACGAGTACCTATCTACCTATCCGAAAGAAGACCTTTTCTCATCAGTAAATGGGTTTCTTTAAATTAAATTGATTGATTATGTTCGCGGATTTCTCGATTTTGTTCGCGGATTTTGCGATTATGTTCGCGGATGTCGCGATTATGTTCGCGGATTTGGTGATTTTGTTCGCGGATTTCGCGATTATGTTCGCGGATTTGGCGATTTTGTTCTCAGCCGGAAAAGATGAGTCTCTTGGAAAATTAGGAATTATGACATTCCCAATCTTCAGGTGCGCTTACGCTACATACCAAAGTCGATTGATGTCAATCGAAATTGACTGAAACCCATATAAAGTTGACAAGATCAAAGGATAGACGCTCTGCTTTACATAGTTCGATTCAATTCAGTTCGATCAATTTCATATGAAATTCTGACATCCCATAAAATGATCCCATTATCGCTCTCCACATCCCTCAAGGCATGATCATTTTTCTTGGATATGCCGTGTTGATCATTCTCAATTCAGTATTATCATCCGGTTATCAGAATACCCTCATTCTCATGTGTAACATCATGTGTAATGTGCATGACAGATATATCAATGTCGAGAACGCCTCTGTTATGGATTACATTTTCATATCATTTTTATTAAACGTCTAAAAATAAAAGCAGTACGGGTAGGTATAAGTACCTTCATACCTACAAAAATATGAGTATTGTCATCAAAATAAATGGTAGGAAACGCTCTTTTTATCATTGACATTTCAAACATGAAGTTTTCTGGCTTTTATTTTCCTACGCTTTACTTTTCCCTCCCTCTTTATCTATCTCTCCCTGCCTCTCTCTCTCTCTCTCTCTCTTTCTCTCCCTCTTTTCCTATCCCTTCCACCTTATTTAGTCCATAAAGTTTTCCTTCAGTTATAGCATCAAATCGCTACGTTAGTCAACTGTAATACTGCAGTTCAGGTTTACCCCGTATATCTCTTTAAATGAGAGGAAATCATTGGAAATCTCGCACTGTGATGATTCAGTGTGATAGTAGGTACTCGTAGTTGTCAAGTTGTTCTATCAATCCGTTAGTTCTGGGTTCTGAATTGATACCCGACGAAGACCAAATGGGTAATTCTTAATTTCTTTGATAAATATATCACATACCTCGGCCTGGGATTGAAACCGTATCCTCCCGATTACGAGGCGACCTTCTTGACCACTACACCACCACAGTACGTTGCCATTTCCTCAAGTTATTATTTACAGCTCCCTCTTCATTAGGAAACCTAATGAATGTCATTCTATCTTACGACTACCAGAGGACATTGTAAATTAGGAGGAACACCAGTTGCGTCCGGGAAACCAAAATAATTTAGTTAATTTTTGGGTGCTACCTAACCTAACGCACTAACGCCCAGAAAGTTGCTGGTTTGTGAATGTCCTTTCACACAATAACTTGTCTTGGAATGATTGGGAAATTGGGAATAGAAAGTACATATTTCTAGTTCAGGTACTCGATTACGCTACTAGGATGATAAATTTCAGATCCGGGACGCAAATCGGAGAGACGAAAGTCGGATTTGGCCTTCAAGACGCAACTCGGAGCTCTCCATAAATTATACACAACTAACGCGTTACAAGCAGGTGACATTTTCCATGAAACCCAAACGAACAACAGCAGTCACTTGATGTAATTCTGTAAAAATACGAAATAATGATAAGAAAGAACAGTAGTTTTTTTTTTTCTGTACAAAAAACACTAATGATGTTTGCGTTACCCGACCTGCTACTGAATGGTATAATGACTTCCCTTCACTTCTGACAGGGCAGTAGAGGAAGATTTAGCAGCCAGCTGTAGCTTACCTTTTATACTTAAATGTGTACCCTATGGGTGAACCTTATGAGAATAGAATAAAATAGAATATACCTAACCTACTTACTGTCAGAATGAGACCCCGAAGGTTATTTTTTCATTGCTAGCTCCCGGTCTAATAGTTGTTAATTGTTAGAGAAAGGAAAATGGAAAACTTTGAAAATGAGGTGCCAGGACTGCAAGATATGGCGTAATATCTCCTTCCCTATTCTTTACCCTAGGTATAAGTACTTTTTACCTACCAAAGCTGTTAAAAAAAAAAAGAAAAAAATAGAAAGTAAAAAATTCTATAGTTCCTTATTTCTATAGTTTTGTGTTGAGTGAATTGTATGTATTAGTTTGTGTTCAAGACTGATTAGTCATTTGTATAGCCAACATCAATCAAGTGTTTCCGGTACAATTGTTTTGACTGAGAATCAAGAAAATTATATTCACGTCAGCGCCAGAAGTTTCCATCACATTAGGCTGAAAATTTCGTACCCATAATTACGTAAGTAATAAAATTATATCCTGTTGTGCCCTTCAATCATCAGGGACGTTCATAGCCCAACTGGGGCCAGGCACTGATTCCGACAGATAGGATTGGCACCCTTAAAAGAGTTTTTATTTTTTGTGTACTTTTAGCGTGGACCGCGGCTGCTCTACCACCTAACTTCTTCTGGTCTTTCATTACAGCAACGATTGTCCATCATAGAGCAAGTCTAATTAATGCACCAACCGCTGCAATGAACTCTCAAGAATATGTAGGGCTACAAGTAGTTTTAGCTAAATTAGGAGCTGTTAGTTCCGGAACTTTTGAACCTAGATACGGTTTATCAATAGCATTTATGAGACTGTTAAAGTTAAAAAAGCAATTGATGAACCGAACCCTATAGTATTCGTGCTTTGAGAAGTCCTGGCCTGCGGGAAATGGGACTTGATGACCCCCTCTGTAATCGGCCCTGATCACGATTCGTATAATTATGTAGGGAGATTGCCATCTGAAGGCTCTGGGGCATAACCCGCAGAGTGATGCCCTTTCTTTTCTGATGAATGGAGAATAACTCAGTGATTACATTAATAGATACTCGGAGTAATCTTCGTAGCCCACTGAGAGTTGCAGTAAGCAGGAGGTCCAGATTTCCGCTGATGGTGAAATACAAGGAAGAACATGGCAAGGTTTTTCAGCTTAATTGGATATTAAGCTGTGTCTACACAGAGTTGATCAACGGTCGATCGAAGAGGTGAATCTATGTTATCGATGCAGTGTACGGTTTCAGTCGACGTCGATCGATCTGAATCGAATTCGATCGACGATCGATCGACGATGTTTGGACACAGCTTTATGCGTGTATTTCTGATTTATGATCTTCGATACCAAAATAGGTAGATATACTGCTTGAAATACTGTTACAAATAGCACAATGCTTGAAATATTAATGTCTATACATAATGTATAATATATTCTGAACGGCTCAATGTTCAAATAAATGTTTCATACATATGTATGTAGACAGGTATGTACATAGTTATGTACTCGTTCTCACTTCAATAGTTCAATACCTACTTTTGAAACTCGAAACATGTAGCATTTCAAAATCTAAAAACCCATCTAAGCTTAATCACTGAAATCCATCCGATTAGCATTTTCAAGTCGAAAGTTCGCCGATGATAATGATAATGGACGCCGCTTCGTAGATAACATTCTAGGGAGATAGGGCATAGCGAGAGGATTATTTGAATACCACACACATCAAGGTATCAAGCGCAGCTGATTCGGATCTACTACGAACCACCCAAGACGTTCTGGAGAAAATTGAGCTTGGAAACAATGGAGGCCATAACAATATAGCATGTAGGACAGGGAATGGCAATAGTCGACTTGGCATGAATGGAGTCAACCGAAAATAACAAGAAAGATTGCCTAGGAACGTTTTGTGTTATGCTAAATGAAGCATGGTACAGGATTTCGTGATAACCGCAGCATGTGACGTGATGCTTTACCTATAGTGACGGCATACCAATACTTTACCCATACGTCAAGAGGGTTTGTGTCTATCTCCTAGTGTTCTGGCCAGAGGAATACACTAGGTGGCCGAAAGTGACACAAATCTTTGGAACAATTTCTCCTATTTGGATAGCTGTTTTCAAATACATAGTAACATTTTCTTTTCAGCAGACAGTAGCACCGTTCTCCACATAGAACCCTATAGTGGTATCTTCAATAATAGGTACCTTGCATTTGAAGAAATGAAAAGACAAATGAAAATGCCTACTGTCGATATGTAGGCTTTGACTGCGGAATGTACTTACCTTCTATTCATATCTTATTTCTACCGAAACAGAAAAGACTGCAAAGTCCCTTAACCTTAGCAGATTACTTTGATCTCTCTCCCCCTTTCCTTCTCTCTCTCTCTCTCTCTCTCTCTCTCTCTCTTTCT
>NW_007377900.1:0-2178 GCF_000475195.1 Diaphorina citri | reverse complement strand
TTTTTTCATTTTATTTGTAAGCTCAGCCATCACGGACTTGACTCGTATGGTTATCTTCTATGTAACATGTAAACTGGTAGGCAAATAACATTATCATTTCCCCAAGTGTTTGATACCCCCGCTTTCCGTTAACAAGCAGAATCACAGGATATCACAGGGCACTTCATAGCGGTGTTATCTATCCCTCACGTCATATGCTTCAAACAGACGTCACTTAGACCTGCTCTGAATAGCCATTCTATGGAAACGTGATACCCGCCCTGCTCTCGTACAAAGTACGTTATCCTGTTTCACATTTTAACATCATGCTCTCTGCTTTGCATACAATTTCAAATTCAACTCGACAACAAGACGTCTTTGAATAATTTCGAGTTTCCTATTCATAAATTCTCAATTCAAGTCTCTTATTGAAACTGCGTTCGTTTCATATTTGTTATTTATGATTTCAAGCATACATATTTATCATGCCATGTGAGTATCGCTTGGTATTGGGTTTCATATGGTATACACTTATACAGGGTCCTGGGAACATCGTGAAGGACATTCAACGTGAAAAGCTCGAATACCCTGTAGAAAGACACTGGTTTTGCAAACACATCAAGAGTTCCCATCCCTTTGGATTCAAATTTCCAGTGTTGCACAATGAACTTGACCGTCTGATTTTGTTGGAATCACTTTCTGAACATCATGGTTTTTTAAGTGGACCTACTTCATTATTTACATACAATATGTTTGATGAATTCATGTTATAAGGTTTCAGGTATTCCTTATCCAAATACCTAAAAACAGGACATGAAAAATAGCCAAACTTCCTTGTATTTTGAATTTTTGAACCATTCCCTTATCATAACTAATCAAACACAATCATAATACATATTATTTTATCTAAGTTGGGAATGAACGCAATATCGGAACATCGAAAACAGTGAGCGTCAGTTCTCATAATTAGGTGTCAGGTGGGTGCAATCAGCACCAAAACATATTCATTTAGAACGTCAGGAGTATTTGAGCTCGAAATTTGTTTTGTACTAACACAGGGTGTTCAAATAAATTATGCAGTTGAACGTTCCAGAATAATTTGTCAAGAAAGGCAGACTAGAATGGAATATGACATGGATAGAACGTTACACTGTGTAATTTAGATAGGGTGTTTCTGAAGCAGCGAAACATTTCTGGAATCCTGGAAAAATCCGGTGATCAGAAATTTCAGTACGTTTTGAAGGAGTTACGGTAAAGCTAGTGAGGGAATTGTGACATTTTGCAGGTACAATAAATTCCCCAAAAGAGGTTTGATAGAGAGAACTATAATAACAGTGGATGTCTTATCGGCCCGATATCGAAGAGAGAAAGAAGACAAGGTAGTAGAAAGCCGGCTGTTCATATAGAAGTCAGAGAATGAACCTTATCAGTTTAGGTATGATATTGTTCGCCCGGGCGGAAATCAAACCCGCGATCTAGAGGTTAGAAAGTCAGGCGCGCTACCCTTCAAGCCAACTAGGCTGACCATGGCCATGCTGACCTTATTTGACTGTCAGGCCTCCTTATTGCTTCTTAGAGATTCAACAAAATTCTGCTGAGCGGAGTTTTTCGTTTTTTCCGTCTTCCGAACTTTGAGAACAGGGAGTATGACGGTCATAAAATGCACCTCACTATAACAATATGATAACATTATAGAAATGACACTATAACAATGTCAGGTAGGCATTCCCATTATGAAATATTATGCTTTCGCCCGTTCTCATGCAATTTAAATTCTTGAAGCAGAGGAACGTTTCTGAAATCCTTGAAGAAATTGGTGTTCAGAAATTTCAGTACTAGGTTTTGAAGGAGTTACGGTAAAGCTAGTGAGGGAATTGTGACATTTTGCAAGTACAATAAATTCCCCAAAAGAGGTTTAATAGAAAGAACTATAATAACAATGGATGTCTTATCAGCCCGAGATCGAAGAGAGAAGGAGGACAAGGTAGTAGAAAGCCGGCCGTTCATAGAAGTCAGAGAATGAACCTTATCAGTTTAGGTATGATATTGTTCGCCCGGGCGGAAATCGAACCCGCGATCTAGAGGTTACAAAGTCGGAGTTTTTCGTTTTCCCCGACTTCGGAACTTTGAGAACAGGGAGTATGACGGTCATAAAATGCACCTCACTATAACAATATGATAACATTATAGAAATGACAC